>NW_025334130.1:0-84633 GCF_014858855.1 Bufo gargarizans | reverse complement strand
CAGGGAATACATAGACTGGAACGTAGATCACTGGGGAAATGTTATTTTACATGATGAAGCCCCCATCACACTGGGACATCTCGAGAAGAAAAGGTGAGCGCTCCCATGAGTCCTGAGCCATACCAACAGTAAACCATCTATAGATCATTCATGTGTGGGGTAGCTTCTCATCCAAGCGAGTGGGCTCACTCACAATTTAGCTAAGAACCCTGCCATGAATGAAGAATGGGATCAAAACATCTTCCAAGAGCAACTTCTCCCGACCATCGAGGAGCAAATTCTCCCAACCACCCAGAACCAACTTCTCCTGACAATCTAGAGTAATTTCTCCCAACTATCAAGCATCAACTTCTCCCAACCACCCAGAACCAACTTCTGCTGAACATGTAGAGTCATTTCTCCCAACCGTTCAGAACCAACTTCTCTCAACCCTCCAGGAGCAACCTCCCCAACCATCTAGGAACAACTTCTCTCAACCCTCCAGGAGCAACCTCCCCAACTATCCAGCATCAACTTCTCCCAACCACCCAGAACCAACTTCTGCTGAACATGTAGAGTCATTTCTCCCAACCGTTCAGAACCAACTTCTCTCAACCATCCAGGAGCAACCTCCCCAACCATCTAGGAACAACTTCTCTCTTCAATCCAGAACCAATTTCTCCTAACCATCTGGTGATGAACAATGTTTTTTCCAGCACGATGGAGACCATGTCACAAGGCAAAAGTGATAACTAACTGGCTCGATGAACAAAACATTGAGATTTTGGGCCCACGGGTAGGAAACTCCCCATCTTAATCCCATTGAGAACCTGTGATCAAGCCTCAAAAAGCAGGTGGACAAACAAATACACAGAAGTTGTGATAAACTCCAAGCACTGGTTAGACAAAAATGGGTTGAAATCAGTCGGGATTTGGACCAGAAGCTGAGATCCAGCTTGACAGGATGAAGAGCAGAAGCAAAAGGATTAGCACTGGAAAGATTTGTGATGGATTTGTCAAGAAAAGTTATGAAATGCCTCTAATTGTTCTGCACTATCCTATAGAAGCGTCTGACAAAAAGATCCAAAAACACTGAAACAGCAAAGTGTGTGGAAAGCAAGTCTTAAAACACAAACCACCATGACAGACCAAAACACGTTGGGGGAGATTTATCAATACTGGTTCTTTCTGCCCCTGTCTTGATATCCCCTGCCGGAGGGTGCGCCTAATTTATGACGAGGCGCACGGAGCCTCCTGCAGTCCATGCGCCTAACCAGAAAATCTAGAACAGGTCAGAGCTGCTGGAGTTTTCTGGCTTCATTTGCACTAGAAAACTGGTGTAAATGAAGATACATTTGTTGGGGTGGTTGACCACGTCCCCTTCCCTGACCTTGCCACGTAAAGTGGCGAGGGCGGCGAAAAGCGGCAGATGGGACAATTTGTTAAAAAGTTGCAGATGTGACTTCTTCTGGCGCAAAGGAGATGATAAATCTCCCTTATTGACCGTGACCCTCCACATCACCATAATACAGGAGCTCACATATGGATGTAGCAGAGTTGAGTGTGTTTCTTTTGACTGTAGGGTAGATGATGCTGTAGGTTTCCACTCCTCTTGATGCCCTCAGATAACCCCCTCATCTCTGCTACACCTGCAGTGTTCGTCCAGGTTATGACGGCGGCTCTTTTGTTCATTTGGTGCAGATGAACCATTATCGTTGTCTCATCTGTCACCAGAGCCCAGGCCACAATGTCAACACAACCTGACGAGAATCGCCCGCCGCCCGGTATGCCGTCCAAGGCTCCGTATGGATTTCACTGGTTCCGCTTGAGGAGACTCTTTGCTTTTCCCACTCTCAGCAGCCAGCACTAAGCGAGCGGACATGGAAACGTTCCAGACACATGGATCTCATCTAGTAGGGGATAACAAAGCACGGGCACGCACTCCGCTGTGGTGTAGGCGCCCAAACAAAAGAGGAGCTTGTGGATCCACACAATTAAAGTTCTCATATCTCTGCCCAATGTCAATGAATATGAGACAAGAAACAAAGCCGCAGCTAATGACTACAAGACGGGACTTGCTGCCTGAACGCAGCTCTGGATGTGCAGCAGGGGACGCTGGCACATGGCCCCCAGGTACAGGGCACTGCCAACCACCACACAATAATGTCTCGTCTGACCCGGCCACGTGTAGGGGCTCAGGTGACATGACAATGGCTGCCAGACTCCAGGATGGGGACTAATGACAGGGACAACGGGGTCTACACATAAAGTATCCCCCCAGCAGCGGCGGCCATGGGGCACCATACAGGAAACGGCCAGGGCTGACCCCATATATTGGGAGAGAATGAGGCTCCGCAGGGAGGCAGCTCAGGAACCTTGTGAACACCGGCCCTCAGTTACATCAGGCTGGTCACATCCAGAGCTACAATCCTAATTCTGCTGTTACATTATGTCATGTATTCAAAATACATAATGTCAAGTATGTAGGTTATAATGTACAGTACAGGTATATAGGGTATAATGTACAGTGTAGATATATAGGGTATAATGTACAGTATATATAGGGTATAATGTACAGTGTAGATATAAGGTGAGGTGTACAGTGTAAATATAGGGTATAATGTACAGTGTAAATATAGGATATAATGTACAGTATATATAGGGTATAATGTACAGTGTAAATATAGGGTATAATGTACAGTGTAAATATAGGGTATAATGTACAGTGTAGATATAAGATGAGGTGTACAGTGTAAATATAGGGTATAATGTACAGTATAGATATAAGGTATAATGTACAGTATATAGATTATAATGTACAGTGTAGATATATAGGGTATAATATGCAGTATATAGATTATAATGTACAGTGTAGATATATAGGGTATAATATGCAGTATATAGATTATAATGTACAGTATAGAGATATAAGGTATAATGTACAGTATAGAGATATATGGTATAATGTAAAGTATAGATATAAGGTATAATGTACAGGATATTAAGTATAATGTACAGTGTATATATAGAATATAATGTACAGTGTAGATATATAGAGTATAATATACAGTATAGAGATATAAGGTGAGGTGTACAATATAGATA
Organism: Bufo gargarizans; assembly: GCF_014858855.1. Taxonomy (NCBI): domain Eukaryota; kingdom Metazoa; phylum Chordata; class Amphibia; order Anura; family Bufonidae; genus Bufo; species Bufo gargarizans. Next base: position 81,549 of record NW_025334130.1, on the reverse strand, counting down.
TAAGATATAATGTACAGTACAGATATAGGGTATAATGTACAGTACAGATATAAGGTATAATGTACAGTACAGATATAAGATATAACGTACAGTACAGATATAGGATATAATGTACAGTGTAGATATAAGGTATAATGTACAGTGTAGATATAAGGTATAATGTACAGCATATATATAGGGCGTAATGTACAGTGTGGATACAGGTTATATTATCCAGTATATACGCACACATTATTTTGCCGCCCCAGCAGTCGTTCTCCTACACTTTTTTACGGTATTATTTTTTTACTGTATTGCGTTTTGTTGCATTAACACTTTGAGCCGACAAAATAAGGAAGGCGACATCTGTATTCGCAGAATCCCACACTACACAACAGTCACAACACCGCCAAGGACATTGCCCTGGACAGGAGCCCTAAGTTACCGCAGCCTCACCCTGCAACCCCCCGCAGACTTAACCCCTTCAGGTGACATCGCAGTGAACCCTGTGTGAGGTCAGAGGAGCTGTCCATGGATGATACAGTTGTGTTCAAAATAATAGCAGTGTGTTTAAAAAAGTGAATAAAGCTCAAATCCTTCTAATGGCTTCTATCTCCATCCACACAGATGCATCGGGAACACGACACCTTCTATTCCAAATCAAAACATGAAGAAAAATACATCAAATTTGTGTTGTTCCTCTATAAAGAATTGAAGAAAAGTGAACATTAGACTGTTCAAAAAAATAGCAGTGTTTGTCTTCTTTACAAACTCAGACATTCACTATATAAACTGAGAAATGTTTGAAGATTTTGTTTTCCTCTGAATCCCTTCACTAATATTTAGTTGTATAACCGCTGGTTCTGAGAACTGCTCGACGTCTGTGTTGCGATCATTGTAGCTGAGCAGCCGATCATTTTCTGCACTTCTTTATATGTTTTCCCCTCTCCAATCAACTTTTTAATCAAGGTGTGCTGTTCTTCTGAACAATGTCTGGAACTACCCATTTTCCCTGAGAATTCCAGAGAGACATGCACTGTAACCAGCATGGACAACACATGCTGCCTTCCTTCCTTAAATAAGGGCAATAATTGCCACCTGTTTTCCAAAGAATGAATGACCTCACTCGTTGAACTCCACACTGCTATTATTTTGAACATGCCGCTTTCAATTAGTGATTCAATTGCACAGAATCTGCAGCTTGCATGTCATGACTGTTGGGTCTGTGGGGTTTCTATTACTCTACTACACCTGCTAGTAATTTATTTGCCATGTAGAAATATCATTTCTACCAAAAACAGTGATTGATCAGGTTAGTGATGTCTGACTGCTATTATTTTGAACACAACTGTATGTGATGTCATCAGTACCCCTCACACATAGTACGGGGGGTGGGGGTGACAATCACTGCTTACCATGTGCACCATATTATGAAGTAATGTCATAAGCCGGAGGGGGCGCTCCGGCCTCAGCCCCCTGATGACCATAGCGTGAATTACTTCTGATGGGACATCACTGTGTGAAACGTCCTGCGGGGCTGTAGTGAGGCTTCTGCATCAGCCCTGCTGCACACTGTGTAACGAGAAGATCTGCACTTTCTATTATAATTTGTCTTTCGACTCCTCAACATGTCTAATGGCTGTCAGTGAACGGAAACATTTATATACAGAGACTGAAAAGCCGTCCTGACCAGATGGGTCTCACAGCTGCACTTTGTTACACTGTATCAGTGTAGGAGCAATCAGCCTGAATCCAGGAGATATTCACAGTAACAAACCATCAGCTATGAGAAGTATGAACATTATTTTCCTGTCTATACTTAGAATACTATAATACACTGTAGCAACCCTTCAGCTGTGAGATGTCAGATGGTGGGGGTCCGACTCTCAGCCTCCCCATGAGAGAATCATCTGTGAACTAAACATAGCAGCTCAAGTGCAACGTCCCACTAGCGTCATGTATTTATGGTCCACAAGGAGTTAAAGGGGTTGCCTCACCTCAGATATTGGGGCATATTGCTAGGATATGCCTCCAATGTCTGATAGGTGCAGGTCTTTAGAGATGCCTGAATGGAGCCCGCAAAGTGAAGGAGGGTGCACAGCGCATGCGCGGTCGTGCTCCATTCATTCCTATGGGAGCGCCGAATATAGCTGAGCGTGGCTGTTTTTGGCAGTCGCATTGAAATGAATGGTATGTGCACCGCACAAGCGCTGCCACTGCTCCATTCACTGCTATGGGGCTGACGGAAATATCAAAGCCAGTGGTCAGTTATTTTGGTCCCTCCCATAGGAATGAAGCCTATGACCCTCCTTCACTTTGCGGGCTCCATTCTAAACATAGGTTGGGGTTCCAGAGGAAGACCCGCACCTATCAGACATTGGGGGCATATCCTAGCGATATGCCCCCAATGTCTTAGGTGAGATAACCCCTTTAAGAGACCTTAGCGCTGGGTAGGGCTCTCCCCATAGAGAGTGATTATGAATCATTGTGAGCAGTACAGCCCTGGATAGAGAGACAGCCATAGAAAAGTGGAGAAAAGAAAGAAAGAAAATATTAAAAGGCATTCCAGTGTTAAGAGGAGGTGTGTGTGGAAGCTCTGTGGAGATCAAATACTTAAAGGAAGGCTTATGGGCTCCTCCATGTTATGAGGAGGTGTGTGTGGAAGCTCTGTGGAGATCAAATGCTTAAATAAAGGCTTATGGGCTCCTCAGTGTTAAGAGGAGGTGTGTGTAGAAGCTCTGTGGAGATAAAATGCTTAAAGGAAGGCTTATGGGCTCCTCAGTGTTAAGATGAGGTGTGTGTGGAAGCTCTGTGGAGATAAAATGCTTAAAGGAAGGCTTATGGGCTCCTCAGTGTTAAGAGGAGGTGTGTGTGGAAGCTCTGTGGAGATAAAATGCTTAAAGGAAGGCTTATGGGCTCCTCAGTGTTAAGAGGAGGTGTGTGTGGAAGCTCTGTGGAGATAAAATGCTTAAAGGAAGGCTTATGGGCTCCTCAGTGTTAAGAGGAGGTGTGTGTGGAAGCTCTGTGGAGATCAAATGCTTAAAGGAAGGCTTATGGGCTCCTCAGTGTTAAGAGGAGGTGTGTGTGGAAGCTCTGTGGAGATCAAATGCTTAAAGGAAGGCTTATGGGCTCCTCCGTGTTAAGAGGAGGTGTGTGTGGAAGCTCTGTGGAGATAAAATGCTTAAAGGAAGGCTTATGGGCTCCTCCGTGTTAAGAGGAGGTGTGTGTGGAAGCTCTGTGGAGATAAAATGCTTAAAGGAAGGCTTATGAGCTCCTCCGTGTTAAGAGGAGGTGTGTGTGGAAGCTCTGTGGAGATAAAATGCTTAAAGGAAGGCTTATGGGCTCCTCAGCTAATCTGTACTGGAGATTCAAGTCTTCAGGTGCCTGGACAGATCTAAAAAGGCAGAATCTGGATATGCCCACCATTCTACCTCCCACTGTGGAAACCTATAGTACCAATACCTGTGAGTACTACATTCTGTAAAAAAGGTGCAGAACTTAGTCTGATGTTAGGGGCTGCCTTGTGGTAGGATAGTGGATGAACCCCTATTTCTGGATGCTTAAGTGTGGAAAAGAAAAGTGCACTGTGAGGAAAATTGCTTTAAAGAGATATTTTGGTCTATTAACTTCCTGCACAGTCCGAGACCTGTAAGAAGTGTGGAAGAACTGCCAGTCCATGAACGCTAAGAACTGGACCTGTAATGGACCTGAACTTGAGTCTTCAGTAAAGAACTGTCCTACTGTTAACCTGATTGTCTGCATCGTCACACTGCACCGCCATACCCATCATCAGTTGCCACAGGATCCTGCATTGCGTCTTACAAGTCATCACCATCAAGGGCACCCCCAATGGGGGCGCTGCCTCCGACTGGAGAAGAAGTTGTTCAGTCTCCGGAAGTGTCAAAGCTTCTTTCCTGTAAGAACTGTGAATCTGTGGAATAGAATCCTCAGGACGTGGTCACAGCAGGAACAGGGGACGGGTTTAAAAACGGTTTCGATGAATTCTTAAAAGTAAATGACATTAATGCTTATGGAAACGTGTAGAAATCGGAGTCTCGCTTCCTTCTGGGATTCGAGTCCCCACCGATCGCTATCAGACAGGGGAGACCCCATAACCAGGGAGTGCCCCGAAGGGGAGAAAGGTGTACCCCCTCCCATCACTGCACGGTCCAGGGGAGCATCAGAGTGAGTAACCACCATTCTTGCTACTATCACTCTTATCCTCTCCCCCCTCCTGAACTCCAGGCTTATAATTCTTATCTGCACCGATATATTGTAACAAACCCTCAGGGCTATGTCGGAATGTTTACTGACAGCAAGCAGACATGGCAATGAAATGAAACACAACGTCTGTTAGACTTAAACATGAAGCTTTGTTTACGTGAGACTGCACTGGCCCTTTAAGTAGATATGTAAATAATGTGAGAAATGATACAAGGTAAAGTAACAAAGTGTCAGAGGAAGATGTCGGTGACAATTGAATGGATACAGTGGGCATCCTGTGCAGACCCTAGTGGGGGAGGGGATATAAATGAGCAGTGGTGTAGAATGGGGGGGGGGGCACTTAAATGGGTCCACAATCCGGTGCAGACTGTCGGAAGGGGATCGTAGACCCCATTCAAGTGAATGGGTTGTGCGTCCTCATACGGGGCCCTACGGTCAGTGCCTGTGCACGGGGCGCGTGTTTTGCTGTCCGCAAAACACGGATGCCAGCAAAGTACGGAACGGGCGGCCCATGATAGAAATGCCTATTCTTGGCCGTAAAACGAACAAGACAAGGACATGTTCTATTTTTTTTGCAGGGCCACAGAAAGGAGCAGGGGATTGCTGTCCGCGTCTTTTGCAGCTCCATTGAAGTGAATGGGTTCACAGCAGGGCCATGGGAATTTTACTAGTATAAGGCTAGGGCTACACTCAGTGGCGGTCTTGACCACCACACAATTGTGCGGGGCCCCCGCCTGTCAGAGGGCCTCTTGACATGTGAGTCAAACAGCACCAGTTGACAGCGGGAAGTAGGAGCCTACGACTCTCATCCCCCCTGTTTCCATTAGGCCAGGAGCCTATGAGGCAGTATACTGGCACAGGCCGTCGAGTATCGCCACCGCCTGCACCGGGACGTCTGCTGCCCAGGGAATAGAATAGAGGTGTTTCTGGTTGGTATGATGTCAGAGGAAGAGGCGGAGTCTCATCACCCAGATTACAGGAGATAGAATGTGATGTAACTGCAATTTATATTTTGTGATATATATCCCTTTAATTTGCACTGTATTTGCGAAGCTCTGTGGAAATGGTTAACGGACACTGAGAGACTTTTGGGACTTTGGATTTCTGGTTTAGCTCTGCTATGTCTGGAAACTTGTTTTTGTCTGGAAAATCTGCTGTGTCATTGCCATTGAGTATATTTGAAGCTCTAATGTAAGTCTATGAGAGACGGAATGTGTAACATTGTATCTGTTTGTGCTGAGCTTCTCCAGTCGTCGTCGTCGTCCCCCCCCCCCCCACCACCACCACCACCACCCAGAAGGTTCTAGTTTAGCTAGAAACTGTAAGAAGAGTAGTCAGAGCCCCTAGTGTTCTGTAGTTAGGCTTGAGTGACCGGAAGAAGACGCTGAGATGGGGATATGCTGCCACAGACCAGGGGTCACCAGCACTGTGACCAAGGAGTCAATCCGGACTACTGAGCTACAGACCGTGGGCCTTTGACCAGGGTACCAGCCCTCTGATAGAGAGAGGGACAGCTAGCTCAGGCCTTTCCTCAGCATCAAACCCTTCTTCTGCCCAGGAGGAGACTGGAGAGGCCAGCCCTATGCCTCGTCCTGGAGACGAGACTGGAGAAGCCACTCAGTGCACTGCCTGTATAGTTTTGCACCTGAATTCCTCCAGTAAAGAAGGTCCCTGGTTTACTGCAGACTCTGACTCTCTGGACATATTTCCCATTGGGGTGCACCACGCCTTACCATACCTTCCGGAGAGCAGCAACACGTGGTGACACCTCAACGGTGTCCGGGGTACCCAGTGTAGTGTTGGGGGCCACCCCAAACCTAGCCACTGCAATTATAATACTGGGGGCAGTACAGAGGGGGCATTATACTTACAGGGGGAACTGCTGTGGGACATTAATAATAAGACAGGAGCACTACAGGGGGCAGTACAGAGAGGGGGGTTAGAAATACAGGGGCTCTGGTAGGGGACACAGTATTGGTGTAGGACCAGGAGGTGGAGGAGGATGGAAAAGTGAGGGATCTAACTTGTCTGTGTGTGAAACTCTGCAGAGACAAGATGAAGCTGAAATAATTTGTCACGGCGGGCTGGTCAAAAGGAGAAGATGAGGAAAGAGAAAGTCTACATCAGAGGAGATATCACTGGACAGAAGAGGTATGTGGTGCTGTTTGTAATTTCCAATTTATGTATGCCTGGTGCAGTAGGGTTAAGGACAGAGGGGATGGATTGGGGGCCTGTAACAGCGGCGCTGTTGCCCTGCTTACCACCGCGGTCTCGGGCGCCGTGTTCGGCGGTAATCTACTGCCAGTGTTTCCTTCAGCCCTGGCCACAGCATGCTCGCTGCTTGTTTCCTGCAGCATTTCCCTATGGGCCAACGCGCATCACTTCCTGTGTTTTATGGTTTAGATCATGTGACCTCGCCAACCAATCCTAGCCCTCCTGCACATATATAAGTAACTCAGCCCCCTTCCTAGATGCCTCCGTGTCAAGGTCCTTGTGTCCTGTTTAGGATCCTGACTCGTACTTGTATTCCTGGACTCTGCTACCCGTCTGATCCCTGCCTGCTCGCCTTGAATCTCCTGTTGCCGATCCGAATTGCCTGACCTGTGCCGCCTGCCCTGACCTATTGCCTGTCTGACTTCACCTCTGCCTCATCCTTCGGTCCTGCACTGTTGCTCCTGGTAACGACTCAGCCTGCTGACAACGCCTGTACCTCTGGTACCTACTCAGGTACCTCCTGGACCAGCTGCCTTGTGTGCCTATCCTGCTCAAGAGGTAGCGACCTGGTGTTCCCCTCGGGAAAGTCTATCCCCACCATCAGGAGTACTGTGAAGATCGAGGAGGTAGGACACGTGGCACAATGGGTTCACACCTGCTGGTTCATCCCTGGCCACAGCTTTCAGCTGTATCTGCGTCCTATGGAGACTCATGGTTGTGGACAGACGGGGGACCACTTCCTGGCTGGCTGTACAGATTAGGCCCCCAGACATAACTGCTTATATGATACCATTCATTTCTATAAGATCACTGGTACGCTGCGATCCTGGCTGGGACATTTTTTGTACGACCAGTGTCGCTTTGTAGCCCTAGCCTTACACTAGTAAAATTCACAAGGACCTGCTGTGCAGACTCCACTTTGGCCCCCAGAGTAATAATCCTCCATATTAGGCTCTTCCCAATTCACATTTAGGCCCCCGGCCAGCCCACTGAGGGTCAGAGTAACAGGCTAGTCTGTGCAACACTTGGCTTGCCTCCGGGGCTGGCAGCCCATGATACGTCACTGCATGTGAGTATTAAAGGGGTTGTCCAGGGTTAGAAGATGGCTGCCTTCTCACAGAAACAGTGCCACTCCTGTCCACAGGTTGTATGTGGTATTGCAGCCCAGCCGCATCCACTTCTATGGAGCTGAGGGCAGGTGTTTTTCTTACCTGGAAACCCCATTTAAGCGCCTCATGGCGGTGGCTCCGGTGTATTCGTGATTTATCCTGTGCAGCGGGTTATTATTGATTAGTAATCACTGCTCACATATGTTCCGGCAGCAATCACATGACCAGCGCAGGGATAGCGCAGCTCCGGATAGCATGCATGAGCTCACTTAAAGGGCTATTCCACCCACACAGCACTGGTATATCAGCGCCCTCGTCGGCTATGGATATGGAAAGTACTGTGGCGATTCGCTCTGGTAGTTGGGATATACGGGTGCAGTACAGAGGCAAAGTACAAGTTCGGCATTCAAATGTCTGTGTTTATTCACACATAAGGTCAAACAAAAACACTCTTTGCAGGGTTGGTGTTTGTTCACACCTAGTAGAAAGTTCGTGCATAACAAAAAAAGTCACCTTGTCGGCGGTTCTGCCTCCAGCAGTCATAATGCAGGCTTTAGGTGGCCTTTTCAGCCCAGCACAGGGCTCAGTTCCCACACCAGCGATTGCCAGAGCTCCACTGTCAGAGAGGTAATCACTCCCAGCTGACACTGCTGGCTGGGTTTATTATAGGCCAGTCAAGACCCGGCCTGGAACGTGGGGAGTAGTCACCCACCCATCACTTTGACTACTCCCAGTAAGAGCCGTCCCAGATCAACTATACAGCCATACTAAAATAGCAACGTGTCAATCAGCATTAGCTGTCGCTGTCACCTGAAAATACCTGCTCTTACTTCACCGAGGCCAGGAACCTTGGTGACTAATACCTTCCGTCACGGACGGACCCTTGCACCTTCCTACAGTACATACAGCCATTTAAAGAAATTTTTCCCTTAAAAGTTTCGTACTTGGAAACTTCAGTAAAATGCTGAATTCACAAACCTCCTGAGCAGCTCTTCTGGCCATGCACCTCCACTTGACAGCACAAGTTTACAGTGGCTACTGTACAGAAGATAAAAGAAGCCTGGGTATCATGGAGAGACAGTCTAATGTACAGCAGATAAAAGAAGACTGTGCAGCATGGAGAGACAGTCTACTATACAGCCGAAAATATAGGTCTGTGAAGCATGAAGACAGTCTACTATACAGCAGATAAAAGAAGTCTGTGCAGTATAGAGACAGTCTACTGTACAGCAGATAAAAGAAGCCTCTGCAGCATAGAGACAGTCTACTATACAGCAGATAAAAGAAGTCTGTGCAGTATAGAGACAGTCTACTGTACAGCAGAAAAAAGAAGTCTGTGCAGCATAGAGGCATTCTACTATATAGCAGAAAACAAAGTCTGTGCAGTATATAGACAGTCTGCTGTACAGCAGACAAAAGAAGTCTGTGCAGTATAGAGACAGTCTACTGTACAGCAGATAAAATACATATATGCAGCATGGAGAGAGTCTACTGTACAGCAGATAATACAGGTTTGTGCAGAATAGAGACAGTCTACTATACAGTGGAAAAAATATGTCTGTGCAGCATACAGACAGTCTACTATAAAGCAGATAAAATAAATCTGTGCAGCATACAGTCTACTATAAAGCAGATAAAATAAATCTGTGCAGCATGGAGAGACAGTCTACTGTATAGCAGATACAATAAGTCTGTGCAGTATGAAGAGACAGTCTACATTCAGCAGATAAAATAAGTCTGTGCAGCATGAACAGATAGTCTACTGTACAGCAGATAAAAGAAGTTGTGCAGCATGGAGAGACATTCTACTGTATAGCAGATAAAATAAGTCTGTGCAGTATGAAGAGACAGTCTACTGTACAGCAGATAAAATAAGTCTGTGCAGCATGAAGAGACATTCTACTGTACAGCAGATAAAATAAGTCTGTGCAGCATGAAGAGACAGTCTACTGTACAGCAGATAAAATAAGTCTGTGCGGCATGAAGAGATAGTCTACTGTACAGCAGATAAAATAAGTTGTGCAGCATGGAGAGACAGTCTACTGTACAGCAGATAAAAGAAGTCTGTGCAGCATGGAGAGACAGTCTACTGAACAGCAGATAAAATAAGTCTGTGCAGCATTAAGAGATAGTCTACTGTACAGCAGAAAATATAGGTCTGGGCAGCATGGAGACAGTCTACTGTACAGCAGATAAAATAAGTCTGTGCAGTATAGAGACAGTCTACTGTGCAGCAGATAAAAGAAATCTGTGCAGAATGGAGAGACAGTCTACTGTACAGCAGATAAAAGATGCATAGTTAACATTGAAACAGTCTACAATACAGCAGATAAAAGAAGTCTGTGCAGTATAGAGAGACTGCTACTGTACAGCAGAAAAAAGAAGACTGTGCAGCATAAAGACAGTCTACTGTACAACAGAAAATATAGGTCTGGGCAGCATGGAGACAGTCTACTGTACAGCAGATAAAAGAAGTCTGTGCAGCACGGAGACAGTCTACTGTACAGCAGATAAAAGTAGTCTGTGCAGCATGGAGAGACTGTCTACTGCACAGCAGATAAAAGATGCATAGGTAGCATTGAGACTGTCTATTGTACAGCAGGTAAAAGAAGTGTGTGCAGCACGGAGACCGTCTACAATACAGCAGATAAAAGACGTCTGTGTAGCATGGAGAGGCAATCTGCTGTACAGCAGATAAAAAAGACTGTGCAGCATAGAGACAGTCTACTGTACAGCAGTTAAAAGAAGTCTGTGCAATATAGAAACAGTCTACTGTACAGCAGATAAAAGAAGTCTGTGCAGTATGGAGAGACAGTCTACTGTACAGCAGATAAAAGAAGACTGTGCAGCATAGAGACAGTCTACTGTATAACAGAAAATATAGGTCTGGGAAGCACGGAGACAGTCTACTGTACAGCAGATAAAAGAAGACTGTGCAGCACGGAGACAGTCTACAATACAGCAGATAAAAAAAAGTTTGTGTAGCATGGATAGACAGTCTACTGTACAGCAGATAAAAAAGACAGTGCAGCATAGAGACAGTCTACTGTACAACAGTTAAAAGAAGTCTGTGCAGCACGGAGACAGTCTACCATAAAGCAGATAAAAGAAGACTGCGCAGCATAGAGAGACACCTACTGTACAGTAGAAAATATAGGTCTGTGCAGCATCGAGACAGTCTACTGTACAGCAGATAAAAGAAGACTGCGCAGCATAGAGACAGTCTACTGTGCAGCAGATAGCATCATTACCTGTTGTATAGCCTGTGGTCACTCAGATGAGGAGACAAGCTGTATCTAGGTAACCCAAGTGCACTGGGGGCAGGGCTGCATTCTGTGCCGTACCACGGATGCCACGTCCTTGCAGTCTGTATCACTCTGGACTGGATACATTGTATCTGTTTCAGTCTCTGGATGTAAACAATGATTTTTTTCATTCACTGACATCAAGCCTGAAAGTGTGAGAAACTGAAACACAAAACCTGTGGGAAAGTTACTTCTCCTGACATGATGTGGCCCCACAGATCACCGCGATATTAAGGGGGCCCCGGCCTAACATGTCATCTGCAGGGGTTACTCTTTAACCCTTTCCCGGGTGGCTTTGGGGTCATTCACAGACTGGTCATCTGCAGGGTTGCAAACCCAAATTTTTCTTCTTTCTAGAAACTTATCCCAAAATCACCGACAACCAAAGTTTTTTACGGACAAATTGGAAAACCGTAACATTTTCTGCTGTTTGGGGGTCATGGATTTAGGTCTCGTTCACATTTTCGTGTCTGTTTAACATCCGTGATAAAATAAGTCCGCGTTTCATCCATGAAGAACCCGCGTTTGGTCCTTGTGTACGGTTTTTGCCCAAACATGGGTGCCATCCGTGTTGTGTGATTTTTCACGGGCCCATGTACGTCCACATCATGGACCACAGTAGTGCGCGTCTCCGTGTTTTTTCACCGTCCCATAGTCAATGAAAAATACTGATGTGTGAACAGACGCTTTAAAATCAACGAGTACGTGTGCTGTCCGCAGAAAGTACGGACAGCACGCATCCGTGAAAAACGGAAATGTGAACAAGGCCTTATTTGTAACATTTTCCATGAGATGATTCTGCCGACCAACCGGATCAGAGCGGGGGCAGGGAACGGACGCCCAGCAGCGTGCCCCGCAGTACGTCCCTGTGTGTGCGGGACCTGGTGGTAATAATCTGCAGAGCCGGCGGTTACCCGCTGTGACCTTGTGCGAGGCAGGTGACCGCTGTCCGTGTGGTAGGTGTGCGCTCACATGCTCTATAAGGGCATTATATGGCAGAGGGTGCGGGGTATACGTGCCGGGCAGGCGGCCTATGTGAGCTTCTAAGTTTGGGCTGGAGGAGACCTTGGTATTCAGCCCCCACCGCTTCCCTCAGACTCATGTAACCGGCGGGTTCAAGGCCGCTCCACGCTGAGCGGTCACATACTGTACACTGCAGCTGCGACACAAGAGCTGGGAAAGGGTTAAAGAGCCACCCCAGCCGAGAACATGAGAGGGTAGGGGCCCCCCTAATGTCCTAGGGATCTGTGGAGCCCCATATGAGATCCCGAAACCTTCTAGGAGGTTCCAATTCTTCACCATTTCAAGATCTCTCCTTGATGTCAGTGAATGAAATAATATCACTGCTTACATCCAGAGACTGATCAGTTGTAACAGGGGGAGATCTGTGCTGCTGATGTGTTTACTGATACAATGTAACAAACCCTCAGCTACATGGGCAGAACTAGATGAGCTCAGGGGTTCAGTCACAAAGTGGAAATAAGACTGTTTACACTCACTGACAACAAGCAGAGGTCTTGATAAGGAAGAATAATTGAAACACAAAATCTGTTATGTCACTTGGAGGACCCCAACAGTCAGCTGCTGTCCCAGGGAAAAGTGCCCACTGCACCGACACTGCAGCAAAACTGCACCAACACTGCACTGCACCAGCACTTCACTGACACCACAGCAGCACTGCAATGACACTGCACCAACACAAAACTGGCACTGCACCAACAAAACACAACACCATCACTGCATTAACACTGCAACAACACAGCAGCAACACTGCACCAACACAACACTCTCACTGCACCAACAAAACCATCACTGCACCAACACAGCACCAGCACTTTACTGACACTGCAACAGCACTGCAATGACACTGCACCAACACAAAACTGTCACTGCACCAACAAAACACAACAACATAACTGCACCAACATAGCAGCAACACTGCACCAGCACTGCAATGACACCACAACAGCACTGCAATGACACTGCACCAACACAAAACTGTCACTGCGCCAGCACTGCACCAACAAAACACAACAGCATCACTGCAACAGCACTGTAATGACACTGCAGCAACACAGCGCTGCACCAGCACTTCACTGACACTGCAACAGCACTGCAATGATGCTGCACTAACACAACACTGCCACTGCACTGCAAGAGCACTTCACCGACACTGCACCAGACCTGCACCAATAGCACAGTCACCCCAGAACTGATCGGCCCTATAATCTGAGAATACTCTAATAACACATATGGTGGACGTTCCCTTTAAGAACCTACATTTAGATGATTCAGCAAATACTGGGAGTTGTAGTTTTGCAATATCTAGAGACCATTGTTGTATAATCTGTACCGGAGAGGAGCAGACTGTGGTGCCACATGTGTACATACCGTAGACGGGTACCAAGGGGGTACAGCTGTCCTTCCCCCACAGCATCTCTGCCCCTGGTGCTGAACGCTCACATTCTAGACAGTTTGTCAGTAAGAAAGATGTCAGTAACATGTCAGTAAGGGCCCATTCACACGGCTGTATTTTTCTGTCTGCATGCATTCCGCAATTTTGTGGATTGGATGCGGCCCCATTCATTTCAATGGAGCCGCAAAAGATGCAGACAGCAGACTGTGGGCTGTTCGCGTCCGTATGTCCGTTCCACGGCCCCACAAAAAGGATAGAACATGTCCTATCAGATATTTCTATCATAGGGCGGAACGTTCCAATCTGCAAAATGAGGGGCACACACGGCTGGTATCGGTGCTTTGCGGATCTACAATTTGCAGACTGCAAAAACGTCTGGGGTTGTGTCAATAGACTCTAAGGCCTCTTTCACACGACCGTTTTTTTTTTCCGTTTTGCGGGCCGTTTTTTGCGGTCCGTATACGGTCCGTATACGGAACCATTCATTTCAATGGTTCCGCAAAAAAAACGGAATGTGTTCCGTATGCATTCCGTTTCCGTATTTCCGTTTTTCCGTTCCGTTGAAAGATAGAACATGTCCTATATTTGGCCGCAAATCACGTTCCGTGGCTCCATTAAAGTCTATGGGTCCGCAAAAAAACGGAATGCATACGGAAATGCATCCGTATGTCTTCCGTATCCGTTCCGTTTTTTGCGGAACCATCTATTGAAAATGTTATGCCCAGCCCAATTTTTTATATGAAATTACTGTATACTGTATTTGCCATACGGAAAAACGGAACGGAACAACGGAACGGAAACGGAACCACAACGGAAGCAAAAAACGGAACAACGGATCCGTGAAAAACGGACCGCAAAACACTGAAATGGACATATTGTCGTGTGAAAGAGGCCAAAGATGTCAGTAAGATGTCAGTAAGATGTCAGTAATGCGCGAGTATTCCATCAGTAAGATGTCAGTAAGATGTCAGTGCATTGTCAGTAAAATCTCAGTAATACGCGAGTATTCTATCAGTAAGATGTCAGTAAGATGTCAGTAATGTGCGAGTATTCTATCAGTAAGATGTCAGTAAAATGTCAGTAATGCACGAGTATTCTATCAGTAAGATGTCAGTAATGTGCGAGTATTCCATCAGTAAGTTGTCAGTAAAATCTCAGTAATGCGCGAGTATTCCATCAGCAAGTTGTCAGTAAGATGTCAGTAATGCGCGAGTATTCCATCAGTAAGATGTCAGTAAGTTGTCAGTAAAATCTCAGTAATATGCGAGTATTCTATCAGTAAGATGTCAGTAAGTTGTCTCTATGTCGGGATGATTTTCACTACTTTGCCTTTCCTTCACATTGTGGGGATCCACAAAGATCTGCTGATGATGAGGCTTCTACTCTCTACATTATAGGGATAGGAGTGGGACAAGACAACCTGTGGCTCAGCCTTCAGCTGTCAGAGCATGCTGGGAGTTGTAGTTTTGTAGCAGCTGGGGATCCACAGACTGGACACCACTGCTCAGTTGCCGTCCTGCACCTGCTGCTGGTGTGTTCAGCACCATGGACAGAGTCATGGGGCATAGGCGGGCAGCCCACCACTGCTTCCACGGGGCCATCATCACCCTGATTATCAGGCATCCAGGTCCCACCACTCGTCCTACAGGAACATGACTGACAACTCTTTCCTGTCTGCCGGCCGACTTGTTGTGATGTTGTCTGGGGCCCCTGGGGCCTTGCAGTGCCCGCACTTGTCACAGGTGCCTATATCTTCCATTTCTTCACCTGATGACATCATCAGAATTAGGGATTATGCTCCAGGTTGTTTGAAGGACTCATCCAGTTTGGAGAAGCCATTATAAAGAAAGGGCCTGTAACGGATCTCCTGGCACAAAGACTGGGTACGTTACTTTCGCCACAGGGCCTATAGTAATGGGTGGATCAGGGGGCCCCACTGCTAGGAGCAGACACAACTACGCCCCACTCCATGGGGTCAGGACGATACGCACAGGTCCTTATGGCATCTGCTCCTTGCTTTAGCTTATGGATGGACCTATATCATCTGCCCTGATATAATAAGGGGTTCCCCAAAGTGCTGCACCCCAATGTTCTCAGGGGCATCTGACCCCTCTGGCTCCTCCTGAAGGTTCTTGGTGACCTCTTGGATGGTCTTCTATTGCTCTGTCTTGCTCTTTTATGACCTTCGTTCACCTGTTGATGAGGGTGACCACTAATTAGTGATAACGAGGGGGTGGGGTCACGCGCAGACAAGATAGTAATGAGGACCTACCTGGCACGAATGAAGCTCCTGCCATCAATAGAAGGACAAGGGGTAACACTGGACTGGGGCCTCTCACCCATTGGCTGCCGCCCACTGCAGCTCCGGGAAATATGAGGCCCCCAGTTACTCCCGTGGCCACATATGTGGAGTACCCGATTATATTCTGTTAGAGGCGGTGACCCCATCATCTGGGTACATAACAGAGGAGGTCAGGAGCTGGCTATACCTGGAGTGAGGTCCGTGTGGCGCTGGGTGGTCAGGGCAGGAGACACCCTGTTAATCATTGCAGGTGGTGAGGGCGTCCGCCCCGTACAATGGCCGCTGTGTTCTCCGCTCTTAATGATTAATAAATATAAAATATCTGCACAATGAGCTATTCCTGGCCCAGGTCCCAAACTGTGCCCCAGAGCGTGTGAACGGATGGGCCCCGGACACTGTGAGTACATACCTTCTGCAATGTTTACCAGGAAGGACCCCACCGCAAACCTGAGATGTCCATGGGCCAAGACTGGCACCGAGGAAGACGAGCGATGCAGACTATCACACAAAGGCTTCCATATATACAATGTAACTGATACAAGAGGTAATAGCTGTATTATACCAGGCTGTCAGGAACAGGGGGCGGGGCTGTGACAACCTCTCAGACATAATGTACAGGCCGGCTGTCCGCAGATGAACAGATGACACCTTTGGACATCTGATCAGTGTAATTACATGAGAAATCACTGATCAGCCTTTTCCCTGTGAAAGTTATTCTTTATGATAATGAGCTCAATGAATGTGACCCCCCCCCCATTACAACATGACCACAGAGAATGTGCCATGGTCTCCTCCTGCTGACCACCCAAAGGACACTTAGGCTCTGACACGCTCAAAAACTTTAAGAGCTTCCCATGGAAGGACGGCCAAGGAATATTATAAAATTTAGGAGGGAGCCTCAGACTGTCCTGTAAGATGGTGGTCGTGCAGTCTTTCAGTGTGGGCTGTAAGCAGAAGAAGGTCCATGAAGTACAACTCTTTCCTGGTCTTAGTCTGAATGTAAGACTTCTCTATTCCCCACTTCTTCAAGCATCGGAGACCATATTCCAGGTACTGGGGGAGGTAGTTACGAGTCAATAGACCCCTCTTGAGACCGCCGCCTCGCACCCAAGATTCTGCAAAAGGCAATATCCAGTCCCTGACACTGTTCACCCACAGGGAGCCGTTCTCTGAGTCCAAGTCACCAAAATTAACTTTTAGTAACAAGGAGTCAAAGAACACCCTTGGATTTAACATATCCAGCCCACCCTCTCTCCTCTGTAGGTAGGTGACCCCTCTTTTTACTTGGTTCAACCTGTTCCCCCATAACATTTGGAAGAACAGGCTAAAGAGCCTAGCCGTGAAAGATTCTGGCAAATGAAAAATGACAGAGATATACAAGAAGACAGGAACCAGGTAAGTCTTTAACATAGTAACCCTTTCTCTATAGGTCAGCCTCCAGTTCTTCCATCGATGAACCTTTGCATTTCCGGCTCCCAATTTATCCTGGCGTTATCGTCCCTACTGAATTTAACCCCTAGGATTTTAATATATTTGGAGGCCTTTGCAAATTGTGGCAGATCAAAGTCTGGATTATAACTTAGTGTCCAGAAAGCTTGACTCTTCTCAAGGTTGACCAGAGACCCTGAGGCCTTCGAGTAGCTTCTGATGGCTGCAGTCGAGGTTCAGATATCACCACAATCACATCATCCGTGTAGGCAACAACTCTCAGAGGCAAGCAATGGGGGATCGGCACCCCCCGAAAATCACACTCCTACAGTGACCTCAGGAACGGGTCTAAGGCAAACACATACAGCAGTGGACTCAACGGGCAACCCTGTCTCACCCCTGCCTCAACCCTGAATGTGTCACCCTGCCAACCATTGATCAGAGGAAAGCTCTCTGCCTCTCTATACAAGGAGTTTAGCCAATCAATAAATTGCCCCGGAATACCGTACTTTGACAAAGTGGCCCATAGATACTCGTGGTCTACTCTGTCGAAGAATTTAGCCTGGCCAAGACCAACAACATATCTCCCACACCTCAGAGCTCTACATCTCTCAAACATCTCCCTTATCGAGATGACTGCTCCAGAGATGTTCCGCCCTTTTACTGTGCCGAACAGACAGCCTGCCAACAGCGCCCGGGACAAACAGACTAATGTAGAAAACAGGATTTTTGCCAGAATCTTCCTGTCGACATTCAAGAGGGCAATTGGCCTCCAGTTCTTGATGTCACTAGGCTCCTTATCTTTAGACAGCAGAATTAACGAGGACACCCTCATGGACGGAGGCATCAGGTGGTTTTCTAGACAATTTTTGTACACGTCCACGAGGATTGGAGCTAAGTGGTCTCTGAACTTCTTATAAAATCCTGCTGTAATACCATCAGGACCTGGTGCCTTCTTCAGATCTAACTGATCAATGGCCACTTTAACCTCCTCCACCGTCAATTCTGCTGTTAAAGGAGAAAAGTCCAAATCATTAGTATAAGGTCCTGGAGTTGCCCCCAAGAATTGAGTCATCTTCTCTTTATCCAAAGCCTTCTTCTAAAATAAGTCAGTATAGTAAGATCTCACCACCCCCGGGATACCCTCCCGAGATTCCTGCAGAACGCCCTGGGAGTCAGTGAGACCTGTGACCACTTTGTTTGCCACACGTTCCCTGCAATTCTCAAAGGGATCTGGTGACTCTAAGGACCCATAATTCCATTCAAAAACCAGGGAGGTGTACCTTCTGTACTGATACTGACCTATATCAGATTTCAGTCAGTCAGTCTTTTGTTGGTTCCCCCCATCTGCCGAATATAGTGACTCCAATTCTTTCCGCAGCTTGAGATACTGGCTGTACTTACTGTTCCCTCTTTTAACTGACAGTCTCTTTAAGAGGGATCTGATCTCATCCTTGACATCCTCCCACCAGTCCGCCATGTTTTCATAAAAATCCACTCTCTCTCGCTGATCTTCAAGAAGGGAGTGGATGCAGCTCTGGACATAGGCATCATCCAAGAGTCTGGAGTTGAGTTTCCATAAGCCTCTCCCAACATCAGGGCACTTGGTGGCTCCCAAACAGAAAGACAAGGCCAGGTGGTCAGAATAAGAGACAACTCTTTCCCTCCTCTCACCAATATTTTCAGAAGGACTTACCAGAGCTAAGTCTATCCGACTGCTTCTGCCAGCACAAGAATAGGTAAACTTTGGCTTTCTACCACCACACACAAACACATCGGACAGGCCAGCCTGAAGAATCATCCTGTTTAGGACCTTAGAGTCTCTAGTAAGGGGTCTCCCAGTAGGTCTGTAACTGGGTGTCATAACAGCATTAAAGTCCCCCGCCATAACCACAGGAACAGATGTGAACAGGTATGGCTTTACCTCATTAAAAAGGTCAATCCTCTCAGTCACTGTCTGTGGACCATAGATATTGATGAGTCGGAGCCTTCCACCTCGGATAGTTACCTCCAGGACTAGACATCTTCTCATCGAAACCTACGTTAATCTATGTATGGTCAAATCACTAAACTAAACTGTTAAACTGTATGGAGACCCTGGCATATGGTTCCACAGCCAGTGACCAGAAGGAAGGACCAGATCGCCATTCTCTCTCTACCTCTCGTGCAAGTCCCAAAGTACTTAGGCCTCTTTCACACTTGCGTTGTCCGGATCCGGCGTGTACTCCACTTGCCGGAATTACACGCCGGATCCGGAAAAACGCAAGTGTACTGAAAGCATTTAAAGACGGATCCGTCTTCAAAATGCTTTCAGTGTTACTATGGCAGCCAGGACGCTATTAAAGTCCTGGTTGCCATAGTAGTAGTGGGGAGCGGGGGAGCGGTATACTTACAGTCCGTGCGGCTCCCGGGGCGCTCCAGAATGACGTCAGAGCGCCCCATGCGCATGGATGACGTGCCATGCGATCACGTCATCCATGCGCGTGGGGCGCCCTGACGTCACTCTGGAGCGCCCCGGGAGCCGCACGGACGGTAAGTATGCTGCTCCCCCGCTACACTTTACCATGGCTGCCAGGACTTTAGCGTCCCGGCAGCCATGGTAACCATTCATAAAAAGCTAAACGTCGGATCCGGCAATGCGCCGAAACGACGTTTAGCTTAAGGCCGGATCCGGATCAATGCCTTTCAATGGGCATTCATTCCGGATCCGGCCTAGCGGCAAGTCTTCAGGATTTTTGGCCGGAGCAAAAAGCGCAGCATACTGCGGTATTTTCTCCGGCCAAAAAACGTTCCGTTCCGGAACTGAAGACGTCCTGATGCATCCTGAACGGATTTCACTCCATTCAGAATGCATTAGGATAAAACTGATCAGGATTCTTCCGGCATAGAGCCCCGACGACGGAACTCTATGCCGGATCCGGACAACGCAAGTGTGAAAGAGCCCTTAGATGGGTCTCCTGCAAGAAGACATCGGCATCCAAATACTTCAGATGTTCACACACAGCATACCTTGTTCTCCTTACTTTCATGCTATTCACATTATTTGAGATGACGTTAAGAAAAAAATTAGCCATCAGAGTAAGACAAAGTACAAGAAACAGAGGGACTGACCCCATCATCATGAATCAGAGTCTGAGCACTCCCATAGAAACATACACCCTTCTCCCGGCGAGTGAAAAAAGAATTGGGCAGATGGGTTATATTTTGGTGTTGATGAAGCTTCACTAAGACCCTCCACCCCCCCACCCCCCAGTCCAGATACCGTCTTCATCCCTGGTCTTAGTGAGTTCTGACATAAGGTCACAATGTCTCCTCAGCCAGACTACAATGTCCTGGGAGGGAACCTCATTCCAGAAGATGATGGTGACATTAACAGTATCTGTGTTAGAGATGGGGATAAAACTGAACTTATTACGGCCCTCTTCTTCCCTGAACCTGGTGAAGCTAGCCCAGAAGCGGTCCAAGTGAGACATGAGCTTGGAACTGATGTCATAGCCCTGCCTGTCCGGGAGGTTTATCACGGCCAGGATGTTGGATGGCTGGAAGCCCATTTGCTTACATAGCAGCTCTCTGGTGACAAACCTCCTATCGGGCAGCTCTTCCTTGGCACCTCTATGCCTGAACCTGACCATGTTCCTCCTCTTAAAAGCCTGGCCGAAATAACTGGTGTTTGATATAAGTGATGATGAGCCACGGCTCCAGGCATTCCTAGAGGAGGTCTGACCAGGTCCACTATCCTGGGCCCTGCGTAGACTGCTGGCCGCCTGTACTAGGGGGTTCTGGTACTGTCTGCACAACTAATGGGGGGAAACTCCGGTTCATTAGTTTGTACTGCCCCCTCCCCACCATCAGTGTCACCAGCATTCACAGTGGGAACCACAAACTGGCCTGATTCCCCAGATGATCCCACACAGACTGTGGTGCACTCTCCCCTGAAAGAGCATTATCACACACAGAGTCAGCAGTATTATCACATAAAGCATCAGTAGTATTATTCCACAGAGTATCAGCAATATCCTCACAGTCCTCAGCAGTACAGTCCTGCACAGCAGAGCCCTGAGGACCCGGCTCAGTAATGGCACCTTCTGGTAGGAGTCCACAGTCGATCTGCACAGTGCTGCCCCCTGACGCTTGTGGTGACGGCACTGCTACTACAGGGTTACCTTCAGGTAAGAGTCTACTGTCCTCCTGCACAGTATTGGATGCTGGGACTTGTAGTGCCATAGAGACTGCTGCAGGTGCTTGCTGGTGCTGAACACCTTCTGCTCCTCTGTACAAACTTCCTTCTTTAAAGGAGAAATTTGCTGGCTGCAGTAAAGGTCTTACATGGGACTGCCGGACCCCAACTTAGAAAGAGTCAAAGCGCTGCTGGTTCCTGTATGTTTCACCAACTGCTCCCAGTTGTTCCAACACAGAGTCCATACGGTGTCAGCGAGTTGTATGGCCAGGGAGCTCAGCTTGCGGTCATGCAGCTCCTGACAGTCAGAGTTTGCCTCCTCCACACTTTTTGAAACTTTTTTTCTGCTGCTCCCAGATCTCAGATGGTATCAGGACATTTTGTTTCAGGTTTTGCTTCATGGTCTGTCTCTCCAGAGAAGTTCTTCTCTGTCTGCATGGAGGAGGGGTGGGCTGCACACCTGCAGGCTGCAATGGAGTCTGCTTCACCTCCTGCAAACTCTGCTGGCCTCTTGCCTCTGAGTATTCCTGCACTGTGGATTTTCCTTCAGGACGCTGCACATTCACACTGGTAGGTGGATTCATGACACTCTTACTTACTACCGCTTCTTTCTTCTCTGCTGCTGTCTTCTTCCTGGCTTCTTGCTGCACTGGGACTGCTGACACCATGACTGGGACGGCTGACACCATGACTGGGACGGCTGACACCATGACTGGGACTGCTGACAACATGACTGGGACGGCTGACACCATGACTGGGACGGCTGACACCATGACTGGGACGGCTGACACCATGACTGGGACGGCTGACACCATGACTGGGACGGCTGACACCATGACTCGGACTGATGACAACATGACCGATGACATTCTGCACATTCACTTTCTTCAGAAGAACTTTGGGATTTTCATCCACAGATTGAAAGGACTAGTAATTGTTTCACAGAATAGGCCTTGAAGCCTGGACTTTGCCTGGAAAGCATCTGTGCCCAGGGTGTCCCCTCCCTGGGCTTGCTCCAGACATGAGGAGAGCTACTGAGAAACAACCTCTCAGCAGGGAGGCAGTATTATAGTAGATATTCTTGTACATAGGAGCAGTATTATAGTAGTTATATTGTTGTACATAGGAGCAGTATTATAGTAGTTAGATTCTTGTATAGGAGCAGTATTATAGTAGTTATATTCTTGTACATAGGAGCAGTATTATAGTAGTTATATTCTTGTACATAGGAGCAGTATTATAGTAGTTATATTCTTGTACATAGGAGTAGTATTATAGTAGTTATATTCTTGTACATAGGAGCAGAGCAGTATTATAGTAGTATTCTTGTACATAGGAGCAGTATTATAGTAGTTATATTCTTGTACATAGGAAAGCAGTATTATAGTAGTTATATTCTTGTACATAGGAGCAGTATTATAGTAGTTATATTCTTGTACATAGGAGCAGTATTATAGTAGTTATATTCTTGCACATAGGAGGCAGTATTATAGTAGTTATATTCTTGTACATAGGAGCAGTATTATAGTAGTTATATTCCTGTACCTAGGAGACAGTATTATAGTAGTTATATTCTTGTACATAGGAGCAGTATTATAGTAGTTATATTCTTGTACATAGGAGCAGTATTATAGTAGTTATATTCTGTACATAGGAGCAGTATTATAGTAGTTATATTCTTGTACATAGGAGCAGTATTATAGTAGTTATATTCTGTACATAGGAGCAGTATTATAGTAGTTATATATTGTACATAGGAGCAGTATTATAGCAGTTATATTCTTGTAAATAGGAGCAGTATTATAGTAGCTATATTCTTGTACATATGAGCAGTATTATAGTAGTTATATTCTTGTACATAGGGCTACTGAGTACGTATATAGGGGAGGCAGTATTATAGTAGTTATATTCTTGTACATAGGAGCTAGTATTATAGTAGTTATATCTTGTACATAGGAGCGTATCTATAGTAGTTATATTCTTGTACATCGGGCAGTATTATAGTAGTTATATTCTTGTACTAGGAGCAGTATTATAGTAGTATATTCTGTACATAGGAGCAGTATTATAGTAGTTATATTTGTACATAGGAGCAGCTATTATAGTAGTATATTCTTGTACATAGGAGCAGTATTATAGTAGTTATATACTTGTACATAGTGAGCAGTATTATAGTAGTTATATTCTTGTAATAGGAGGCAGTATTATAGTAGCTCTATTCTTGTACATATGAGCAGTATTATAGTAGTTATATCTTGTACATAGGAGCAGTATTCTAGTAGTTATATCTTGCACATAGGAGCAGTATTATAGTAGTTATATTCTTGTACACTAGGAGCAGTATTATAGTAGTTATATTCCTTGTACTTAGGAGCCGTATTATAGTAGTTATATTCTTGTCATAGGAGCAGTATTATAGTAGTTATATTCTGTACATAGGCAGCTAGTATTTATAGTAGTAAGGTATATTCCGTACATAGGAGACAGTATTATAGTAGTTATATTCTTGTACATAGGAGCAGTATTATAGTAGTTATATTCCTTGTACATAGGAGCAGTATTATAGTAGTTATATTCCTTGTACATAGGAGCAGTATTATAGTAGTTATATTCTTGTACATAGGAGCAGTATTATAGTAGTTATATTCTTGTACATAGAGCAGTATTATAGTAGTTATATTCTTGTACATAGGAGCGTATTATAGTAGTATATTCTGTACATAGGAGCCGTATTATAGTAGTATATTCTGTACATAGGAGCCAGTATTATAGTAGTTATATTCTTGTACATAGGGCAGTATTATAGTAGTTATATCTTGTACATAGGAGCAGTATATAGTAGTTATATTCTTGTACATAGGAGCAGTATTATAGTAGTTATATTCTTGTACATAGGAGCAGTATTATAGTAGTTATATTCTTGTACATAGGAGCAGTATTATAGTAGTTATTCTGGACATAGGAGCAGTATTATAGTAGTTATTCTTGTACATAGGAGCAGTATTATAGTATTTATATCTTGTACATAGGAGGCAGTATTATAGTAGTTATATTCTTGTACATAGGAGCAGTATTATAGTAGTTATATTCTTGTACATAGGAGGCAGTATTATAGTAGTTATATTCTTGTACATAGGAGCAGTATTATAGTAGTTATATTCTTGTACATAGGAGCAGTATTATAGTAGTTATATTCTTGTACATAGGAGCAGTATTATAGTAGTTATATTCTGTACATAGGAGCAGTATTATAGTAGTTATATTCTTGTACATAGGAGCAGTATTATAGTAGTTATATTCTTGTACATAGGAGCAGTATTATAGTAGTTATATTCTTGTACATAGGAGCGTATTATAGTAGTTATATTCTTGTACATAGGAGCAGTATTATAGTAGTTATATTCTTGTACATAGGAGCAGTATTATAGTAGTTATATTCTTGTACATAGGAGCAGTATATAGTAGTTATATTCTTGTACATAGGAGCAGTATTATAGTAGTTATATTCTTGTACATAGGAGCAGTATTATAGTAGTTATATTCTTGTACATAGGAGCAGTATTATAGTAGTTATATTCTTGTACATAGGAGCAGTATTATAGTAGTTATATTCTTGTACATAGGAGCAGTATTATAGTAGTTATATTCTTGTACATAGGAGCAGTATTATAGTAGTTATATTCTGTACATAGGAGCAGTATTATAGTAGTTATATTCTTGTACATAGGAAGCAGTATTATAGTAGTTATATTCTTGTACATAGGAGCAGTATTATAGTAGTATATTCTTGTACATAGGAGGCAGTATTATAGTAGTTATATTCTTGTACATAGGAGCAGTATTATAGTAGTTATATTCTTGTACATAGGAGCAGTATTATAGTAGTTATATTCTTGTACATAGGAGCAGGTATTATAGTAGTTATATTCTAGTACATAGGAGCAGTACTATAGTAGCTTATTTCTTGTACATAGGAGCAGTATTATAGTAGTTTATATTCTTGTACATAGGATGCAGTATTATAGTAGTTATATTCTTGTACATAGGAGGCAGTATTATAGTAGTTATATTCGTGTACATAGGAGGCAGTTATATAGTAGTTATATTCTTGTACATAGGAGCAGTATTATAGTAGTTATATTCGTGTACATAGGAGCAGTATTATAGTAGTTATATTCTTGTACATAGGAGGCAGTATTATAGTAGTTATATTCTTGTACATAGGAGCAGTATTATAGTAGTTATATTCTTGTACATGGGAGCAGTATTATAGTAGTTATATTCTGTACATAGGAGCAGTATTATAGTAGTTATATTCTTGTACATAGGAGCAGTATATAGTAGTATAATTCTTGTACATAGGAGCAGTATTATAGTAGTTATATTCTTGTACATAGAAGCAGTATTATAGTAGTTATATTCTTGTACATAGGAGCGGTATTATAGTAGATAATTCTTGTACATAGGAGGCAGTATTATAGTAGTTATATTCTTGTACATAGGAGGCAGTATTATAGTAGTATATTCTTGTACATAGGAGGCAGTATTATAGTAGTTATATTCTTGTACATAGGAGGCAGTATTATAGTAGTTATATTCTTGTACATAGGAGCAGTATTATAGTAGTATATTCTTGTACATAGGAGGCAGTATTATAGTAGTTATATTCTTGTACATAGGAGCAGTATTATAGTAGTTATATTCTTGTACATAGGAGCAGTATTATAGTAGTTATATTCTTGTACATAGGAGCAGTATTATAGTAGTTATATTCTTGTACATAGGAGCAGTATTATAGTAGTTATATTCTTGTACATAGGAGTAGTATTATAGTAGTTATATTCTTGTACATAGAAGCAGTATTATAGTAGTTATATTCTTGTACATAGGAGCAGTATTATAGTAGTTATATTTTTATACATAAAGGGCGGTATTATACTTGTACTCTAAGGCCTCTTGCACATGAACGTGTGCGCCCCGTGGCCGTGCTGCGGCCTGCAAATTGCGGGCCGCAATGCAGGAACACCAACCGTGGGGCAGCCACATGTTCTATCTTTTTGCGGAACGGAAGTAGTGCTTCCGTAGGGTTCCGTTCCGCACCATTCCGCATCTCCGGATTTGCGGACCCATTCAAGTGAATGGGTCCGCATCCGTGATGCGGAATGCCCACAGATTGGCGCCCGTGTATTGTCGGATCCGCAAATGCGGTCCACAATATGGCCACGGAGCGCACACGTTCGTGTGAAAGAGGCCTAAGGGACATCAGAAACACGTCTGGTGGGTGCCATCCTTTCCCAAGTCAGGTGGTACAAGGAATCTCCACCAATAAATGCCAGTTACTCCAAGATCTGTTTGAAAAATTTGAATTTTATTTATTCAAGTTGAATGTGGATCCAGAGTCATATGAGCAGCAACGATTATTGACAATGAGGAGAGAATCTCTTTATCAGCCTTGGAGCTCTGTCTCTTTTTAGAGTGCTTTATTATTACTGTCACATTTTACTATACTAGGGCCAGTGTCTTGTTCTGTGCTTATGGTACATTGTACTGCGAGAAGGATTGGTGCAAACAATAAATGTTGTTATTCACTGACAGCAAATAACTGAGGTATTGAAGAGCGTAAGGAATCGGAACACAATTGCAAAGTAACTGAACTTTTCTTTCTAGAAAAATTTTTGGTATAAAAAACTGAACCTTGATAAAAATGTATTTTATTTTATTTTTTCAGTTATCATGTGTGCACGCAGTCCGGCTGATGCCTCCGTCCCCCGTGTCTTCTGTGTGACACATTGTAAGTTCCTAGGTAACTTTGCCACCAGTCATGTTTCTGATATCAGGATGGGGCATTGTCTTCTTCATAGATCCTTCGGAACTCTGCACTTCAGCTACGACTAAAGCCGAACAAGCTCCCAGTGACCACCAGTATCCCAGCACCGTGATGTAGCCTGCGTGTGGTCACAGGATTGGAAGTTCTCCTGTAGAGGGCGCCCTGTGTCATGTCAGAGCTTTGTATCCCCCGAGTCTACTCCACCTGCACAATCTGTATCTCCAGGCCTTCTTATATCATGTGGAGGGGAGATGATTACTACCGTCTTATGTACAGAGGTGAGGATCTTGTATCGATTCAAGATAGACAATATCAGCGGATAAATCTGCCAGAAATGTATTTTATCCGGCGCTGCCGCTTGCAGCTTTGAAGACATCGCCTCTCCCCGCAGTTTTCTATGTTTTCTGATCAGACGTGTGATTTAATGCACTGAACAAGGTCATAGTGAACTCAGCTCCGGCTTCTATTAGATACCTCAAGATAAGGTCATTGAGTAACATGGAGTTAACCCCACATTGGCCGCAGACTACCCTGTATGTGACACAAGAGTAGTGACCGCAACACGAGCCCGGAGGAATGAGAGGCTCGTCATATTACAGGGTCAGTCACCGGATATCAAGACATGAAGAAACTTCTCATTTTCCACTGGATCTGCCCTCATAAATATGACACAACATCACCCGCTTTATATGCTCCTCCAACCATAGATCCCAGTATTCACTGCAAAGACAAGATATTATCCTCCCTCAGGTAACTGCCCGTAGAGAGATATAAGGTGTATGATCCCCAGAGAGTTGAGGGAGAATAATTGTACTGTAGATCTGGACTGACATTCTGCTGTTTGGCCACAAGATGCCGCTGTTTCGTAAACACAGCTCCAGACTGCACATATATCTCCACATTCATGAAAGAGGTGGGGTTTACACAGAGTCTGGCGAGAAGAGGAGAGAGCAGCCATCTTAGAGGGAGGTGAAACTAAGGAACTGTGTGAGCAGAGAATCTGACGGCATCCAGGTGTGAGAGCATCCCTCAGATACCAGAGCTGCAGCTAAGTGAAGCTGATCGTGTGCAAGACCCTGATCCTGTCCAGAGGAAGGAGGATTGTTTCCAGGAACGCTGATGAGAGCAGAGGAACAAAGCAACATACACTGCGGGACCACGTGCTTGTTGGAGAGACATTTGTTCTGTTCAGACCCGGGTCAGTAAGATCGTGCACGCACCTCATTATAGTGTTGGCGCCTAGAAACTAAGACCAGGCCTGTGGTTACTTAGGCTAGTTTCACACTAGCGGCAGAAGAGTCTGGCAGGCTGTTCCGGCGGGTGAACAGCCTGTCGGATCCATCCTGCCTCTAGTAAACGTGTGCCCCTGGACTGCTGCTTCATGCATGTCGTACCTTTAGTCCAGCTGCCTCTTGCCGCGCACTTCCATGCTGCCGCCGGAACTCTGCCCCCACCCCTATTATAGTGAATGGGGACAGGCAGCAGTCCGGGGGCACACACACGTGAACTAGTGGTAGGATGGATCGGACAGGCAGTTTACCTGCCGAAACAGCCTGCCGGACGTCACCTGCCGCTAATGTGAAAGTACCCTAAGTTAGGGTTTCTGTTTGTGTCAGGCCACAAGTGTTACTACTGTTCATTTCAAGGACTCTATAACTTAAAGGGACATTCCACATTGGGAAGCTGATAAAATTCTCATAAACTCAAGCCAGACTGGCCTTTTCTTGCTTAGAAGGAATACTCAGGCACGTGCTACAGGACCAGTTATGGGAGGGGGAATCCCCTCCCATAACTGGTCCCATAAGTGATTGAGCTGTAAGCAGGTACCCTTCAATAACGAGATGAGGCTACATATTGAGGGTTAAGCAGAACTGCTCTAATGACCACACAGGCATTGCCTTTTATATACATTTTCCAACAAGGTTACCACCCACGTAGACCTTGTTGGGAACTGAGGACATAAACATAGCGGCTAATGATTTACAGTTTTACAGTTTAAACCCCCCATTTATCACTGTAGGGGTAATTTGGGGACCCTTGGTAGCGATAGGGTCTTGGGGGTACTGGAGCACGGAACTCTGGGCAAGGGGTAGGAGCAGGGACATGAGGCTCCACACGAGCAGGCTGTTGGGGGGCACTTTGACTCACTTTTCTGGTTTCTGCATACTCATCTGCTAACCGGGCAGTGTCCATTAAAGTGAGGGGGCGGCGGTCTCGTACCCAGTCCCATAGGTCGGTAGAAAGTCTTCATCAGGAATAATTGTAATACTTCCTCCCTGGTATTGGCATGGCAACCCTTAATCCAGTAGGATGCCATCCGATGCAACCGGCAGGCCCATTCCATGTGGGAATCCGCAGCCTTTTTCTTGGATTCCCGGAAGTGGCGGCGGTAAGTCACTGCATACTGGGTGAGGAGGGCGTCCTTGACCAACTGGTACTGCTGGATGTCCTCTGGAGCGAGGGTCCGGAAGGCTTCGTTTGCTTTCCCAGACAACTTCCCAGATAGTATGGTGACCCATTGGTCAGGGGGTACCTGGTGTAGGGAGCATTGCCTCTCAAAATTGGCCAAGTACCCATCAATTTCATCTTCGTTCTCCACAAAAGCTTTGAAAGCTTCGAACAGGACTTTCCTTGTGGCTGTTGTCGGGGGAGGAACTGTGGGTATAATAGGCTGTTGTGCCCTTACCTGTTCTCAATCTCAGCTCTCTCTTCGAGGAACAGCCGATCAACCTGTTCCTCTGACGATGCTGGCCCATACATGGCTAGCCTTCGCTGAACGATGCTGGTGATTTCAGCCTCCTCGGTGTTCGGGATCTTTGGTTTGGCTATTTTCATTGACCGATCCATTTAGTCTAGTTCCAGAAGGTTAGAGATAAATTCTCTCTGCGGTCTGTTACTGCCACTCCGTCCTCGTCTCTCTAGCAGATCTTTCAGCGTGGGTCGTTTTAGCTTGGCATATCTGTTCTCCATGCAGTCAGCTGTTGCTCCGCGGATGAAAGGACCATCCCACCGCTGCCACCAATGTAACGGCCACCCAGGTTGTGAGCAGGGTGTATGCCGTCGGAGTCCTTTTCCCGGCAAAAGGCTGTGTGGCAGAGTATTCCCAATAACCCATCCGCTGGAGAGAGGGAAAAGTAGAGCTCTTAAAAGAGCTAGTGATTAAACTGGAAGCAGGTACCCATCATATTGAAGGTTAAGCAGGACTGCTTTAATGACCACACAAGCATTGCCTTTTATACACATTTTCAAACAAGGTTACCATCCACGTGGACCTTGTTGGGAACTGAGGACATAAACATAGCGGCCAATCATTTACCGTTCTACAGTTTAAACACCCCCATTCATCACTGTACATCCCTTTACTCTGCTTGGGAGATAATTGAGTTAATTGTGGTATCAGCTCAAATATTTCCAAGTGAACAATATACTTTTTAACACATTTCTGTAACTCCAAAACTATACATTTACCACACACAATGGGCATTGCCTGTGACGCAATTACCACACACAATGGGCATTGCCTGTGACACAATTAACACACACAATAAGCATTGCCTGTGACACAATTAACAAACACAATGGGCATTGCCTGTGACACAATTAACAAACACAATGGGCATTGCCTGTGACACAATTAACAAACACAATGGGCATTGCCTGTGACACAATTAACAAACACAATGGGCATTGCCTGTGACACAATTAAGAAAATAAAAGTAATGAATCCAGGGGGTTTATACAAGGTTACAGGGGGTTTATACAAGGTTGTGATAAGTGCAGGATGGACGGAGCTCAGCAATGGAAAGAAGAAGTGGTGGTGAAGGACCTGTGATGATATGACCATTATGTGATCAGTGCCCCCTTCATAGTAGTAATGTGCTCTCTGCGCCCCCTTCATAGTAGTAAAGCCCTCTCTGTCCCCTTTATAGCAATAATCTCCTCTCTGTGCCCCCTTCTTAGCAGTAATGTCCTATATACAGTAGTAAAGCCCTCTGTGCCCCCTTAACAGTAGTAATATCCATTGTTCCCCCTTAATAGTAGTAATAATGCCCATTGTGCCCCCTTCACAGAACTAATGCCCATTGTGCCCCTTTCATAGTAGTAAAGCCCTCTGTGCCCCCTTCATAGTAGTAATGTGCTCTCTGTGCCCCCTTCATAGTAGTAAAGCGCTCTCTGTCCCCTTTATAGCAATAATCTCCTCTCTGTGCCCCCTTCTTAGCAGTAATGTCCTCTATAACAGTAGTAAAGCCCTCTGTGCCTCTTCACATGAGTAATGCCCTCTGTGCCCCCTTTATAGTAGTAATAGCCTTTGCGCCCCTTTCATAGTAGTAAAGCCCTCTGTGCCCCCTTCTTAGTAGTAAAGGTCTATGTGATCCCTTCATAGTAGTAATGCCCTCTCTGCCCTCTTTATAGTAGTAATGCCCATTGTGCCCCCTTCATTGTAGTAAAGCCCACTGTGCCTCCTTCACAGTAGTAAAGCCCTCTGAGCCCCCTTTATAGTAGTAATGCCCTCTATTCCCCTTCATAATAATAATGCCCATTGTTCCCACTTCATAGTAGTAAAGCCCTCTGTTCCCCTTTCACAGGAGTAAAGCCCTGTGTGCCCCGTTTATAGTAGTAATGACCTTTCTATGCCCCCTTTATAGTAGTAATACCTTCTGTGCCCCCTTTATAGTAGCAATGCCCATTGTGCCCCATCATAGTAATAATGCCCTTTGCGCCCCCTTCATAGTAATAATGCCCATTGCGCCCCTTCATAGTAATAATGCCCATTGTGCCCCCTTCATAGTAATAATTGCCCATTGTGCCCACTTCACAGTAGTAAAGCCCTCTGTTCCCCCTTCACAGGAGTTATGCCTTCTGTGCCTCCTTTATAGTAGTAAAGCCCTCTGTACCCCTTTATAGTAAAAATGACCATTGTGCCCCCTTTATAGTAATAATGCTCATTGTGCCCCCTACATAGTAGTAATGCCCTGTGTGCCCCCTACATAATAATAAAGCCCTCTGAGCCCCCTTTATATTAGTAATGCCCATTGTGCCCCCTTCATAGTAATAATGCCTACTGTGCCCCTTCACAGTAGTAGTGTCCTCTCTGTGCCCCCTTTATAGTAGTAATTCCCTCTCTGTGCCCCCATTCACAGTAGTAAAGCCCTCTGTGACCCCTTCATAGTAGTAATGCCCTCTCTGTGCCCCTTCACAATATTAAAGCCCTCTGTGCCTACTTTATAATAGTAAGGCCCTCTGTAACCCCTCTATAGTAGTAATGCCCTCTGTGCCACCTTCATAGTTATAATGCCCATTGTGCCCACTTCACATTAGTAAAGCCCTCTCTGTGCCCCCTTCGTAGTAGTAATGCCCTCTGTGCCCCCGTAACAGTAGTAAAAACCTCTGTGCCCCTTTCACAGGAGTAATGCCCTCTGTGGCCCCTTTATAGTAGAAATGCCCTCTCTGTGCCCCTTCACAATATTAAAGCCCTCTGTGCCTACTTTATAATAGTAAGGCCCTCTGTAACCCCTCTATAGTAGTAATGCCCTCTGTGCCACCTTCATAGTTATAATGCCCATTGTGCCCACTTCACATTAGTAAAGCCCTCTCTGTGCCCCCTTGATAGTAGAAATGCCCATTGTTCCCCCTTCATAGTAATAATTCCCATTGTGTCCCCTACGTAGTAGTAATGTAGTAATGCCATCCAAGCCCCTTCATAGTAGTAAAGCCCTTTGTGCCCCCTTAACAATAGTAATGCCCTCTGTGCCCCCTTTATAGTAGTAATGCCCATTATGCCCCCTTCATAGTAATAATGACTATTCTGCCCCTTCACAGTAGTAAAGCCCTCTGTGACTCTCTCATAGTAGTAATGCCCTCTCTGTGCCCCCTTCACAATATTAAAGCCCTCTGTGCCCACTTTATAGTAGTAAGGCCTTCTGTACCCCTGTATAGTAGTAATGCCCTTGGTGCCACCTTAATAGTAATAATGCTCGTTGTGCCCACTTCACATTAGTAAAGCCCTCTTTGTGCCCCCTTCATAGTAGTAATACCCTCTGTGCCCCCTTAACAGTAGTAAAGCCCTCTTTGCCCCCTTTATAGGAGTAATGCCCTATGTCCCTCCTTTATACTAGTAAAGTCCTCTGTGCCCCCTTTATAGTACAAACCGGATTTCAAAAAAGTTGGGACACTAAACAAATTGTGAATAAAAACTGAATACAATGATGTGGAGATGGCAAATGTCAATATGTTATCTGTAATAGAACGTAGATGACGGATCAAACGTTTAATCCGAGTAAATGTATCATTTTAAAGGAAAAATACGTTGATTCAAATCTTCACGGTGTCAACAAATACCAAAAAAGTTGGGACAAGTAGCAATAAGAGGCTGGAAAAAGTAAATTTGAGCATAACGAAGAGCTGGAAGACCAATTAACACTAATTAGGTCAATTGGCAACATGATTGGGTATAAAAAGAGCTTCTCAGAGTGGCCGTGTCTCTCAGAAGCCAAGATGGGTAGAGGATCACCAATTCCCACAATGTTGCGCAGAAAGATAGTGGAGCAATATCAGAAAGGTGTTACCCAGCGAAACATTGCAAAGACTTTGCATCTATCATCATCATCTGTGCATAACATCATCCGAGGATTCAGAGAATCTGGAACAATCTCTGTGCGTAAGGGTCAAGGCGGTAAAACCATACTGGATGCCCGTGATCTCCGGGCCCTTAAACGACACTGCCCCACAAACAGGAATGCTACTGTAAAGGAAATCACAGAATGGGCTCAGGAATACTTCCAGAAACCATTGTCATGAACACAATCCACCTGTCACGGAAGGTGTACATAAAACTAGAAGACACAAAATGAAGATCCGACTGACTGGATCCAAAACTAAGGAACTAAAGAGATAGCCCTGCAACAGACCTGGCTCTCTCCCTAACTGCTCAGCCTATGCAAAAATCTCAATGGTAGATGATTGCATATCCTTGTACCTCGACTGTATAACACCTGAACACCCTATAATAGTGAGGGGACACGACCACCGGCTCCTTACACTTGATACGGAGGGAGTCAGGGTCACCTGGGATCCAGCAAACAGGAAAATACAAATGAATGAACAAAACTTATCTGTAGAAGACTCAGTAGTAGCATCCAGCATGTACACACTCCAGGAAGTTGTATAAACCGCAAAGTGATGCAGTATGGGAAGGGATTTAAAGGGATGCAATCAGTGCAACTACATGACAGCTGAGAGAGGCTAACGAGATGAGAAAACGAAAGCAAAACAAAAGGAACCTCAAGGAGGAGGTTCTGAAGGACGTCTGTCAGAGCTTCTCAGATGTCTGGTGATGACACCACCGTGCCATCTGCCGTTGCCAGCTGAAACTCTACAGTGCAAAGAAGAAGCCATTTCTAAGCAAGATCTACAAGCTCAGGCATTTTCACTGGGCCAGGGATCATTTAAAATGGAGTGTGGCAAAATGGAAGACTGTTCTGTGGTCAGACGAGTCACGATTCAAAGTTCTTTTTGGAAATCTGGGACGCCATGTCATCCGGAACAAAGAGGACAAGGACAACCCAAGTTGTTATCAACGCTCAGTTCAGAAGCCTGCATCTCTGATGGTATGGGGTGGCATGAGTGCGTGTGGCATGGGCAGCTTGCATGTCTGGAAAGGCACCATCAATGCAGAAAAATATATTCAGGTTCTAGAACAACATCTGCTCCATCCAGACGTCATCTCTTTCAGGGAAGACCCTGCATTTTCCAACAAGATAATGCCAGACCACATTCTGCATCAATCACAACATCATGGCTGCGTAGGAGAAGGATCCGGGGACTGAAATGGCCGGTCTGCAGTCCAGATCTTTCACCTATAGAGAACATTTGGCGCATCATAAAGAGGAAGGTGCAACAAAGAAGGCCCAAGACGATGGAACAGTTAGAGGCCTGTATTAGACAAGAATGGGAGAGCATTCCTATTTCTAAACTGGAGAAACTGGTCTCCTCGGTCCCCAGACGTCTGTTGAGTGTTGTAAGAAGAAGGGGAGATGCCACACAGCGGGGAAAATGGCCTTGTCCCAACTTTGTGGGGATTTGTTGACACCATGAAATTCTGATTCAACATATTTTCCCCTTAAAATGGTAAATTTTCTCAGTTTAAACATTTGTTCCGTGATTTATGTTCTATTCTGAATAAAATATTAGAAGTCGGCGCCTCCACATCATTGCATTCAGTTTTTATTCACGATTTGTATAGTGTCCCAACTTTTTTGGAATCCGGTTTGTAGAAATGCCCATTGTTCCCCCTTCATAGTAATAATGCCCATTATGTCCCCTACGTAGTAGTAATGTAGTAATGCCATCTGTGCCCCTTCATAGTAGTAATGTCCTCTCTGTGCCCCTTCATAGTAGTAATGCCCTCTGTATCCCCTCCATAGTAGTAATGTCCTCTCTGTGCCCCTTCATAGTAGTAATGCCCTCTGTTCCCCCTTCATAGTAGTAAAGCCCATTGTGCGCCCTTTGTAGTAGTAATGCCCTCACTGTTAATAAAAAATAAAAATCAGTAACTTCTCACCTTGTCCTGTTCCTGAAGCTCACAGTCCTCTCTCCCCTGCAGGTACAGATCGCTCTGCAGCACTGTGTGGGAGGAGCTTAGGCAGATTCCTGGGCTGCAGGCTCCGCCCACACAGGCCAGCAGCGCGATCTGTGTCTGTAGACTGAATGGTGGAGCGGGGAGAAGTGCGAGAGAGACCGCGGGGAGCTGAGCAGTCAGTGAGGACAGGACTGCAGCTCCCGGCACTCCAGCAACGAGCGCCTCCATCTGTATTGATGGCAGCGCTCATTGTATATGAGCGCCCCCCTGACAGCGGCAGGCAGACCACTGGAGCTCAGCAATGGACAGTAGAAGTGGTGGTGAAGGACCTGTGATGACATCACTATGATGACATCCTGTGACATGAGAGACAGAGCTCTGATGCAGGAGACAAAAGTCAAGAAGCATTGGATTTAGAGTAAGAGCCAGGGAAATGCTTGGAGTTGTAGTTCTCTCCTCTTATACCTCCTCCTGTAATGTCTGAAGATATCCCATAATAAAAGCCTGGACATGCTTGGAGTTGTAGTCCTCTCCTCTTATAGCTCCTCCTGTAATGTCTGTGGATATTACATAATAACAGCCTGGATATGCTGGGAGTTGTAGTCCTCTCCTCTTATACCTCCTCCTCTAATGTCTGCGGATATTACATAATAACAGCCTGGATATGCTGGGAGTTGTAGTCCTCTCCTCTTATACCTCCTCCTCTAATGTCTGCAGATATCGCATAATAGCCTGGATATGATGAGAGTTGTAGTCCTCTCCTCTTATACCTCCTCCTCTAATGTCTGCGGATATCGCATAATAACAGCCTGGACATGCTAGGAGTTGTAGTCCTTTCCTCTTATACCTCCTCCTCCAATGTCTGCGGATATTGCATAATAACAGCATGGACATGCTGGGAGTTGTAGTCCTTTCCTCTTATACCTCCTCCTCTAATGTTTGCTAATATCGCATAATAACAGCTTGGACATGCTGGGAGTTGTAGTCCTTTCCTCTTATACCTCCTCCTCTAATGTTTGCTAATATCGCATAATAACAGCTTGGACATGCTGGGAGTTGTAGTCCTCTCCTCTTATAGCTCCTCTTGTAATGTCCTTGGATATCACATAATAACAGACTGGACATTAGGGTGGCCAGACGTCTGGTTTTAGGCCGGACAGTCTGGTTTTCTGGCTCCCTGTCCTCCGTCCGGTGCAGGGCCTGGACTGACACAGGGATGTCCACCCTTTCAGCAGCTCACACTCACACAGCAGCACTGCGCTGTCTAAGCGTGACCCGCAGCTACTGACCGAGGCTTCTCTCACCCCCAGTCAGTCGCTAGAGCCGCAGACATGGCTCCCTGTGGATGACTGAGGGGAAGAGAAGCGCCCCGCTGCCCCCGCTCACCTTCCATTCACAAAGTTCTTCCCTTTCCTCCCCTGTGTTTTTCCAGCCGACGGGGGGGTGGAGGGGCGTGGCTTCAGGGAGGTAGGGCGTGGCTTCGCGGGGGCAGGGCGTGGCTTCATGTGGTTTGGAGGCATGGTTTGGAGCATTTGGGGCGTGGCCGGTGAGGTCCGGCTTTCCCTACTGGACATGTTGGGAGTTTTAGTCCTCTCCTCTTATACCTCCTCCTGTAATGTCTGCGGATATTACATAATAACAGCCTGGACATGCTGAGAGTTGTAGTCCTCTCCTCTTAAACCTCTTCCTATAGGATGAACCCCGGCACCTGCTGGGGAGAGCGGGATGAGCTCCGGCGCCTGCTGGGGAGAGCGGGATGAGCTCCGGCGCCTGCTAGGGAGAGTGGGATGAGCTCCGGCGCCTGCCGGCGCCTGCTGGGGAGAGCGGGATGAGCTCCGGCGCCTGCTGGGGAGAGTGGGATGAGCTCCGGCGCCTGCTAGGGAGAGTGGGATGAGCTCCGGCGCCTGCTGGGGAGAGTGGGATGAGCTCCGGCGCCTGCTAGGGAGAGCGGGATAAGCTCCGGCGCCTGCTGGGGAGAGTGGGATGAGCTCCGGCGCCTGCTAGGGAGAGTGGGATGAGCTCCGGCGCCTGCTAGGGAGAGCGGGATGAGCTCCGGCGCCTGCTGGGGAGAGTGGGATGAGCTCCGACGCCTGCTAGGGAGAGCGGGATAAGCTCCGGCGCCTGCTGGGGAGAGCGGGATGAGCTCCGGCGCCTGCTGGGGAGAGCGGGATAAGCTCCGGCGCCTGCTAGGGAGAGCGGGATAAGCTCCGGCGCCTGCTGGGGAGAGCGGGATGAGCTCCGGCGCCTGCTGGGGAGAGCGGGATAAGCTCCGGCGCCTGCTAGGGAGAGTGGGATGAGCTCCGGCGCCTGCTGGGGAGAGCGGGATGAGCTCCGGCGCCTGCTGGGGAGAGCGGGATAAGCTCCGGCGCCTGCTAGGGAGAGCGGGATAAGCTCCGGCGCCTGCTGGGGAGAGCGGGATGAGCTCCGGCGCCTGCTGGGGAGAGCGGGATAAGCTCCGGCGCCTGCTGGGGAGAGCGGGATGAGGTCCGGCGCCTGCTGGGGGGGATGGGCTCCGGACACTGGGGGGGGCGCCCCTCTGCCACCTATATTGTCCCTCCTTGGGCTTTTTAAAAGTTGGGAGATATTATACTATTCCTGCCCAGGGTCCTATATAATATTCCTGTGCAGGGGCCCATATACTATTCCTGCACAGGGTCCTATATAATATTCCTGTGCAGGGGCCCATATACTATTCCTGCCCAGGGTCCTATATAATATTCCTGTGCAGGGGCCCATATACTATTCCTGCACAGGGGCCCATATAATACTCCTGTGCAGGGGCCCATATACTATTCATGCACAAGGGCCCATATAATATTCCTGTGCAGGGGCCCATATAATATTCCTGTGCAGGGGCCCATATAATATTCCTGTGCAGGGGCCCATATACTATTCCTGCACAGGGGCCCATATAATACTCCTGTGCAGGGGCCCATATACTATTCATGCACAAGGGCCCATATAATATTCCTGTGCAGGGGCCCATATAATATTCCTGTGCAGGGGCCCATATAATATTCCTGTGCAGGGGCCCATATACTATTCCTGCACAGGGGCCCATATACTATTCCTGCACAGGGGCCCATATACTATTTCTGCACAGGGGCCCATATACTATTCATGCACAGGGACCCATATAATATTCCTGTGCAGGGGCCCATATACTATTCCTGCACAAGGGCCCACATACTACTCCTGCACAGGGGCCCATATACTATTCCTGCACAGGGGCCCATATAATATTCCTGCACAGGGGCCCATATACTATTCCTGCACAAGGGCCCACATACTACTCCTGCACAGGGGCCCATATACTATTCCTGCACAGGGGCCCATAAAATATTCCTGTGCAGGGGCCCACATACTATTCCTGCACAGGGGCCCATATACTATTCCTGCACAGGGGCCCATATACTATTCCTGCACAGGGGCCCATATACTATTCCTGCACAGGGGCCCATATACTATTCATGCACAGGGGCCCATATAATATTCCTGTGCAGGGGCCCATATACTATTCCTGCACAGGGGCCCATATACTATTCCTGCACAGGGGCCCATATACTATTCCTGCACAGGGGCCCATATAATATTCCTGTGCAGGGGCCCATATACTATTCCTGCACAGGGGCCCATATACTATTCCTGCACAGGGGCCCATAAAATATTCCTGTGCAGGGGCCCAAAAACTTCTCCTGCACAGGGGCCCATGTAGTATTCTCACTCAGGGGCCCATATACTGCTCCTACACAGGGGCCCATATAGTATTTCTGCACAAGGGCCCACATACTACTCCTGCACAGGGGCCCATATACTATTCCTGCACAGGGGCCCATATACTATTCCTGCACAGGGGCCCATATACTATTCCTGCACAGGGGCCCATGTAGTATTCTCACTCAGGGGCCCATATACTGCTCCTACACAGGGGCCTATATGCTGTTCCCTCTCAGGGGCCCATATACTGATTCTGCACAGGGGCCCCTTGGTGTCTGTGTCCCCCATTGTCTCGGATTTTCATCCATTTGTCCAGGTGTGTCTCCAGTGCTGCCCCCGCTGATTGGTTTGGGTGCTGCAGGGGGGGAACCCTCTGATCCCCAAATACAGAACATATACGACGTGCTGATGTCATATGTCTGATATAATGACTCTTTTCACTTCTGCACCCCCCATTATGTTCAGTCGTCCCCCCGGTTCACCCCCCCCCCCTATTATGTTCAGTCGCCCCCCCCCCCCGGTTCACCCCCCCCCCCCCCCATTATGTTCAGTCGCCCCCCCCCCCCATTATGTTCAGTCGCCCCCCCCCCATTATGTTCAGTCGCCCCCCCCCCCCGGTTCACCCCCCCCCCCATTATGTTCAGTCGCCCCCCCGGTTCACCCCCTCTATAATATTGGCAGATTCAGTGAATGCCCCGTCACATTCCGTCAGCTGGTTCTCAGACACCCACGGCCCGGGAGTGAGTCAGCGGCGGCAGCGGTGGCACTTATCTCCTGACACATCGCGGGACATGTTACAACCGACATGTAATTCACGTGCAAAGACAAGTAAGAGAGGGAGCGGCGGCGGCTGATGGGGGCTGAGAGCAGCAGTCACGAGAGGGCCGCACAACAGAGCCTGTCCGAAATCTGTGCGACATCTCACGGTGCAGACCCCCGGCACCGGACCCCCGCTCACCTCCTATGATGTCCTCCCTCTGCCGGCTCCACATATGATTCACACTGTGAATCTCCGCCATTATAACAAGTCACATGTGTAAATAAAGATGGAGCGCGTGTCCTGAAGACTGCGAACAGCTGTAACGTAATAAAACAATCCGTATAATATTGTTACCTTTTGTGCCATTTACGAGGCATGAGGAGGTGATGTCACCGTGATGATGTCACCGTGATGATGTCACAGTGCGGACAACACATCATAACAGCAAGAAAAAAGAAAATACAGCAGCTCCAGTTCCTCATGCGTTACCCGAAAACCCGGATCTGCAAATTACGAATTTTTATGGCCCCATTGACTTCTTTGGCAGAATGGACATACAGATGCGGAAAGCACGTATACATAGTGACTGGACGCGGTATATACCACTGGTCATAGTGACTGGACGCTGTATATACCGCTGGTCATAGTGACTGGACGCTGTATATACCGCTGGTCATAGTGACTGGACGCTGTATATACCGCTGGTCATAGTGACTGGACGCTGTATATACCGCTGGTCATAGTGACTGGACGCTGTATATACCGCTGGTCATAGTGACTGGACGCTGTATATACCGCTGGTCATAGTGACTGGAGGCTGTATATACCACTGGTCATAGTGACTGGACGCTCGCTGTATATACCGCTGGTCATAGTGACTGGACGCGGTATATACCACTGGTCATAGTGACTGGACGCTGTATATACCGCTGGTCATAGTGACTGGACGCTGTATATACCGCTGGTCATAGTGACTGGACGCTGTATATACCGCTGGTCATAGTGACTGGACGCTGTATATACCGCTGGTCATAGTGACTGGACGCTGTATATACCGCTGGTCATAGTGACTGGACGCTGTATATACCGCTGGTCATAGTGACTGGACGCTGTATATATCGCTGGTCATAGTGACTAAACGCTGTATATACCGCTGGTCATAGTGACTGGACGCTGTATATACCGCTGGTCATAGTGACTGGACGCTGTATATACCACTGGTCATAGTGACTGGACGCTGTATATACCGCTGGTCATAGTGACTGGACGCTGTATATACCGCTGTCATAGTGACTGGACGCTGTATATACCACTGGTCATAGTGACTGGACGCTGTATATACCACTGGTCATAGTGACTGGACGCTGTATATACCACTGGTCATAGTGACTGAACGCTGTATATACCGCTGGTCATAGTGACTGGACGCTGTATATACCGCTGGTCATAGTGACTGGACGCTGTATATACCACTGGTCATAGTGACTGGACGCTGTATATACCACTGGTCATAGTGACTGGACGCTGTATATACCGCTGGTCATAGTGACTGGACGCTGTATATACCACTGGTCATAGTGACTGGACGCTGTATATACCACTGGTCATAGTGACTGGACGCTGTATATACCACTGGTCATAGTGACTGGACGCTGTATATACCACTGGTCATAGTGACCGGACGCTGTATATACCACTGGTCATAGTGACTGGACGCTGTATATACCGCTGGTCATAGTGACTGGACGCTGTATATACCATTGGTCATAGTGACTGGACGCTGTATATACCGCTGGTCATAGTGACTGGACGCTGTATATACCATTGGTCATAGTGACTGGACGCTGTATATACCACTGACCATAGTGACTGGACGCTGTATATACCGCTGGTCATAGTGACTGGACTCTGTATATACCACTGGTCATAGTGACTGGACGCTGTATATACCGCTGGTCATAGTGACTGGAGGCTGTATATACCACTGGTCATAGTGACTGGACGCTGTATATACCGCTGGTCATAGTGACTGGACGCTGTATATACCGCTGGTCATAGTGACTGGACGCTGTATATACCGCTGGTCATAGTGACTGGACGCTGTATATACCGCTGGTCATAGTGACTGGACGCTCGCTGTATATACCGCTGGTCATAGTGACTGGACGCTGCATATACCACTGGTCATAGTGACTGGACGCTGTATAT
The DNA here is from genome assembly GCF_014858855.1 of Bufo gargarizans. NCBI lineage: Eukaryota > Metazoa > Chordata > Amphibia > Anura > Bufonidae > Bufo > Bufo gargarizans. The sequence continues at coordinate 39,305 of NW_025334130.1, read as the reverse complement.
ACCGCTGGTCATAGTGACTGGACGCTCGCTGTATATACCACTGGTCATAGTGACTGGACGCTGCATATACCACTGGTCATAGTGACTGGACGCTGTATATACCGCTGGTCATAGTGACTGGACGCTGTATATACCGCTGGTCATAGTGACTGGACGCTCGCTGTATATACCGCTGGTCATAGTGACTGGACGCGCTGTATATACCACTGGTCATAGGTGACTGGACGCTGTATATACCACTGGTCATAGTGACTGGACGCTGTATATACCACTGGTCATAGTGACTGGACGCTGCATATACCACTGGTCATAGTGACTGGACGCTGTATATACCGCTGGTCATAGTGACTGGACGCTGTATACCGCTGGTCATAGTGACTGGACGCTGTATATACCGCTGGTCATAGTGACTGGACGCTGTATATACCACTGGTCTAGTGACTGGACGCTGTATATACCGCTGGTCATAGTGACTGGACGCTGTATATACCGCTGGTCCATAGTGACTGGACGCTGTATTACCGCTGGTCATAGTGACTGGACGCTGTATATACCATTGGTCATAGTGACTGGACGCTGTATATACCGCTGGTCATAGGTGACTGGACGCTGTATATACCGCTGGTCATAGTGACTGGACGCTGTATATACCGCTGGTCATAGTGACTGGACGCTGTTATATACCGCTGGTCATAGTGACTGGACGCTCGTATATACCAGTGGTCATAGTGACTGGACGCGGTATATACCACTGGTCATAGTGACTGGACGCTGTATATACCGCTGGTCATAGTGACTGGACGCTGTATATACCACTGGTCATAGTGACTGGACGCTGTATATACCGCTGGTCATAGTGACTGGACGCTGTATATACCACTGGTCATAGTGACTGGACGCTGTATATACCGCTGGTCATAGTGACTGGACGCTGTATATACCACTGGTCATAGTGACTGGACGCTGTATATACCGCTGGTCATAGTGACTGGACGCTGTATATACCACTGGTCATAGTGACTGGACGCTGTATATACCACTGGTCATAGTGACTGGACGCTGTATATACCACTGGTCATAGTGACTGGACGCTAGCTGTATATACCGCTGGTCATAGTGACTGACGCTGTATATACCACTGGTCATAGTGACTGGGACGCTGTATATACCGCTGGTCATAGTGACTGGACGCTGTGTATACCGCTGGTCATAGTGACTGGACGCTGTGTATACCGCTGGTCATAGTGACTGGACGCTGTATATACCGCTGGTCATAGTAACTGGACGCTGTAACTACCGCTGGTCATAGTGACTGGACGCTGTATATACCGCTGGTCATAGTGACTGGACGCTGTATATACCACTGGTCATAGTGACTGGACGCTGTATATACCACTGGTCATAGTGACTGGACGCTGTATATACCGCTGGTCATAGTGACTGGACGCTGTATATACCGCTGGTCATAGTGACTGGGCGCTGTATATACCGCTGGTCATACTGACTGGACGCTGTATATACCACTGGTCATAGTGACTGGACATTGTATATACCGCTGGTCATAGTGACTGGACGCTGTATATACCGCTGGTCATAGTGACTGGACGCTGTATATACCACTGGTCATAGTGACTGGACGCTGTATATACCGCAGGTCATAGTGACTGGACGCTGTATATACCGCTGGTCATAGTGACTGGACGCTGTATATACCACTGGTCATAGTGACTGGACGCTGTATATACCGCTGGTCATAGTGACTGGACGCTGTATATACCGCTGGTCATAGTGACTGACGCTGTATATACCGCTGGTCATAGTGACTGGACTCTGTATATACCGCTGGTCATAGTGACTGGACGCTGTATATACCACTGGTCATAGTGACTGGACGCTGTATATACCACTGGTCATAGTTACTGGACGCTGTATATACCGCTGGTCATAGTGACTGGACGCTGTATATACCGCTGGTCATAGTGACTGGACGCTGTATATACCAGCTGGTCATAGTGACTGGACGCTGTATATACCGCTGTCATAGTGACTGGACGCTGTATATACCGCTGGTCTCAGTGACTGGACGCTGTATATACCGCTGGTCATAGTGACTGGACGCTGTATATACCTCTGGTCATAGTGACTGGACGCTGTATATACCACTGGTCATAGTGACTGGACGCTGTATATACCACTGGTCATAGTGACTGGACGCTGTATATACCACTGGTCATAGTGACTGGACGCTGTATATACCGCTGGTCATAGTGACTGGACGCTCGCTGTATATACCGCTGGTCATAGTGACTGGACGCTGTATTACCGCTGGTCATACTGACTGGAACGCTGTATATACCGCTGGTCATAGTGACTGGACACTGTTATATACCGCTGGTCATAGTGACTGGACGCTGTATATACCGCAGGTCATAGTGACGGACGCTGGTATATACCGCTGGTCATAGTGAACTGGACGCTTATATACCGCTGGTCATAGTGACTGGACGCTGTATATAACGCTGGTCATAGTGACTGGACGCTGTATATACCGCTGGTCATAGTGACTGGACCGCTGTATATACCGCTGGTCATAGTGACTGGACGCTGTATATACCGCTGGTCATAGTGACTGGACGCTGTATATACCGCTTGTCTCAGTGACTGGCGCTGTATATACCGCTGGTCTCAGTGACTGGACGCTGTATTATATCACTGGTCATAGTGACTGGACGCTGTACTATACCGCTGGTCATAGTGACTGGACCGCTGTATATACCGCTGGTCATGTGACTGGACGCTGTATATCCGACTGTGTCATAGTGGACGGGACGCTGTATTACCCACTGGTTCATAGTGACTGGACGCTGTATATACCACTGGTCATAGTGACTGTGACGCTGTATATACCAGCTGTCATAGGACTGGACTGGTAACTCTGTCATTAGTGACTGACCTGTATATACAGCTGGTCATAGTGACTGGACGCTGTTATATACCGCTGGGTCATAAGTGACTGGACGTTTGTATATACCCACTGTTCATAGTGAGCCGGAACGCTGTATATACCGCTGATCATAGTGACCGGGACGCTGTATATACCTGCTGGTCATAGGGACCCTGGACGCTGGCATATACCGCTGGTCATAGTGACGGACGCTGTATATACCGCTGGTCATAGTGACTGGGACGCTGTTTCCGCTGGCATATGTGACTGGACGCTGTATATACGCTGGTCATAGTGACTGGGACGCTGTATATACCGCTGGTCATAGTGACTGGACGCTGTATATACCGCTGGTCATAGTGACTGGACGCTGTATATACCACTGGTCATAGTGACTGGACGCTGTATATACCACTGGTCATAGTGACTGGACGCTGTATATACCGCTGGTCATAGTGACTGGACGCTGTATATACCGCTGGTCATAGTGACTGGACACTGTATAAACTTTTGCCCAAGTGTGCATGTGTCCTTATTAGAGAAAAAGGTGCTGCCAGACCCTTTTGTCTCCTTCAGACTTTTCTGTCCCTTCAAAAATACTCTGTCCATTCCAGACTCCTCTGTCCATCTTCAGTCTCTTCTGTCCCCTATAGATCCCTTTGTCCCTCTCCAGATTCCTCTGTCACTCACCAGACTCCTCTGTCCCCTCGAAACAATTCTGTCTCCTTGACTCTTTCATTCTCTTTTAAATTCCTCGGTCCCCTCCAGACTCCTCTGACCTCTCCAGACTCCTCTGTTTCCTCCAGACTTCTCGGTTTTCTCCATTCTCCTTCTGTCCCCTAAAAACTAATCTGTTCCAACTTGACTCCTGTATCCTATTCCAAATCCCCTGTCCTCCTCTGCCCCCTCTAGACTCCTCTGTCACTAACCTAAATTCTCTTGTTCCTTCCAGACTCCTTTGTCCCTCTCCAGACTCCTTTGTCCCTCTCCAGACTCTGTTGTCTCCTCCAGACTCCTCTGTCCCCTCCAGACATCTCTGTCCCCTCTAGTCTCATCTATCTCCTCCAGGTGCCTCTGTCCCCTCCAGACATCTCTGTCCCCTCTAGACTCTGCTGTCATCTCCAGGCTCATCTGTTTCTCTTGACTCCTGTCTTCCTACAACTTATGTCCCCTCCAGACTCCTCTGTCCCCTCAAGACTCCCCTGTCCTCTCCAAACCCTTCTGTCCTCTCCAGGCCCCTTTGTTCCTCCATAGTCTGTCCCCTCCAGACTCCTCTGTCTCCTTAAGACTCCTCTATCCACCCCCAGACTCCTCTGTCCCCTCAAGACTCCCCTGTCCTCTCTAAACCCTTCTGTCCTCTCCAGGCCCCTTTGTTCCTCCATACTCTGTCCCCTCCAGACTCCTCTGTCTCCTTAAGACTCCTCTATCCACCCCCAGACTCCTCTGTCTTCTCAAGACTCCCCTGTCCTCTCCAAACCCTTCTGTCCTCTCCAGGCCCCTTTGTTCCTCCATAGTCTGTCCCCTTCAGACTCCTCTGTCTCCTTAAGACTCCTCTGTTCCTCCAGACCCTTCTATCCTCTCTAGACTCCTGGGCTCCTTTGAGCACACGTTGAGCATGTTGACATCTAACTGTCTGAACCGTATCTCCTCTTGCCATGGGGGAGAGTTTGAAGGCTCGCTTACACATTAGATGGTGGCCAGTCCCAGGACATTGGAAGCTTCGGCTGACATTTATCTATTTTTATATGACCAGCTTAAGAGAAGAGCAGGACTCCCAGGTCTTCCCCTCCCCCAGTACATGAATGGCATGTTCCAGTCTCTTCTGAAGCACAGGAGCTAAGGGTTAATTCAGACAGCCATATGTTTTTTTGCGGTCAGTTCAGCATATCTGCAAAAAAACGGATTGTATGCCGCACTTTTGTGGTCCCATAGACTTCAATGGGGCCCCGTCCCGATTTTCACTGACAAGTATAGGACATGTTTTATTTGTTTTACAGGGAAGCAGAACGGAAGAAAAGACGCGGACAGAACACGGAGACGCAGTCATACACGCACTCTCCACATACATGGACGCAGTCATACACTCACTCTCCACATACATGGACGCAGTCATACACGCACTCTCCACAAACATGGACGCAGTCATACACGCACTCTCCACACACATGGACGCAGTCATACACGCACTCTCCACATACATAGACGCACTCATACACGCACTCTCCACATACATAGACGCACTCATACACGCACTCTCCACATACATGGACGCAGTCATACACACACTCTCCACACACATGGACGCAGTCATACACGCACTCTCCACATACATGGACGCAGTCATACACACACTCTCCACATACATGGACGCACTCATACACGCACTCTCCACATACATGGACGCAGTCATACACGCACTCTCCACATACATGGACTCAGTCATAACACGCACTCTCCACACACATGGACGCAGTCATACACGCACTCTCCACATACATGGACGCAGTCATACACACAGTCACCACATACATTGGACGCACACATACACACACATCTCCACAATACATGTACGCACTCATACACAGACTCTTCACATACATGGACGCAGTCATACACACAGTCACCACATACATGGACGCACACATACACGCACTCCTCCACATACATAGACGCAGTCATACACGCACCTCCACATACATGACGCAGTCATACACGCACTCTCCACATACATGGACGCAGTCCATACACGCACTCTCCACATACATGGACGCAGTCATACACGCACTCGCCACATACACGGACGCAGTCATACACGCACTCTCCACATACATGGACGCAGTCATACACGCACTCTCCACATACATGGACGCAGCTCATACACGCACTCTCCACATACACGGACGCAGTCATACACGCACTCTCCACATCCACGGACTGCAGTCTACACGCACTTCCTACAAAACAGACGCAGTCATACACGCACTCTCCACATACACGGACGCAGTCATACACGCACTCTCCACATACACGGACGCAGTATACACGCACTCTCCACATACATGGACGCAGTCATACACGCACTCTCCACATACATGGAAGCAGTCATACACGCACTCTCCACAACATGGACGCAGTCATACACGCACTCCCACATACATGGACGCAGCATCCACGCACTCTCCACACACATGGACGCAGTCATAACACGCACTCTCCACATACATGGACTGCACGTCATTACACGCACTCTCCACATACATGGACGCACTCATACACGCACTCTCCACATACCATAGACGCACTCATACACGCACTCTCCACATACATGGACGCACTCATACACGCACTCACCACACACATGGACGCAGTCATACACGCACTCTCCACACACATGGACGCAGTCATACACGCACTCTCCACATACACGGACGCAGTCATACACACACTCTCCACATACACGGACGCAGTCATACACGCACTCTCCACATACACGGACGCAGTCATACACGCACTCTCCACATACATGGACGCAGTCATACACGCACTCTCCACATACATGGACGCACTCATACACGCACTCTCCACATACATGGACGCAGTCATACACGCACTCACCACATACATGGACGCAGTCATACACGCACTCACCACATACATGGACGCAGTCATACACGCACTCTCCACATACATGGACGCAGTCATACACGCACTCTCCACATACATGGACGCAGTCATACACGCACTCACCACATACATGGACGCAGTCATACACGCACTCTCCACATACATGGACGCAGTCATACACGCACTCACCACATACATGGACGCACACATACACGCACTCACCACATACATGGACGCAGTCATACACGCACTCTCCACATACACGGACGCAGTCATACCGCACTCTCCACATACATGGACGCAGTCATACACGCACTCTCCACATACATGGACGCACTCATACACGCACTCTCCACATACATGGACGCAGTCATACACGCACTCACCACATACATGGACGCAGTCATACACGCACTCACCACATACATGGACGCAGTCATACACGCACTCTCCACATACATGGACGCAGTCATACACGCACTCTCCACATACATGGACGCAGTCATACACGCACTCTCCACATACATGGACGCAGTCATACACGCACTCTCCACATACATGGACGCAGTCATACACGCACTCTCCACATACACGGACGCAGTCATACACGCACTCTCCACACACATGGACGCACTCATACACACACTCTCCACATACATGGACGCAGTCATACACGCACTCTCCACATACATGGACGCAGTCATACACGCACTCTCCACATACATGGACGCAGTCATACACGCACTCTCCACATACATGGACGCAGTCATACACTCACTCTCCACATACATGGACGCAGTCATACACGCACTCTCCACATACATGGACGCAGTCATACACGCACTCTCCACATACATGGACGCAGTCATACACGCACTCTTCACATACATGGACGCAGTCATACACGCACTCTTCACATACATGGACGCAGTCATACACGCACTCTCCACATACATGGACGCAGTCATACACGCACTCTCCACATACATGGACGCAGTCATACACGCACTCTCCACATACATGGACGCAGTCATACACGCACTCTCCACATACATGGACGCACTCATACACATACTCTTCACATACAGGGGCGCACTTATACACACAGTCACCACATACATGGACGCACACATACACGCACTCTCCACACACATGGACGCACTCATACACATACTCTTCACATACAGGGGCGCACTTATACACACAGTCACCACATACATGGACGCACACATACACGCACTCTCCACATACATGGACGCAGTCATACACGCACTCTCCACATACATGGACGCAGTCATACACACACTCTCCACATACATGGACGCACTCATACACACACTCTCCACATACATGGACGCAGTCATACACGCACTCTCCACATACATGGACGCAGTCATACACGCACTCTTCACATACATGGACGCAGTCATACACGCACTCTTCACATACATGGACGCAGTCATACACGCACTCTCCACATACATGGACGCAGTCATACACGCACTCTCCACATACATGGACGCAGTCATACACGCACTCTCCACATACACGGACGCAGTCATACACGCACTCTCCACACACATGGACGCACTCATACACGCACTCTCCACACACATGGACGCACTCATACACACACTCTCCACATACATGGACGCAGTCATACACGCACTCTCCACATACATGGACGCAGTCATACACGCACTCTCCACATACATGGACGCAGTCATACACGCACTCTCCACATACATGGACGCAGTCATACACTCACTCTCCACATACATGGACGCAGTCATACACTCACTCTCCACATACATGGACGCAGTCATACACGCACTCTCCACATACATGGACGCAGTCATACACGCACTCTCCACATACATGGACGCAGTCATACACGCACTCTTCACATACATGGACGCAGTCATACACGCACTCTTCACATACATGGACGCAGTCATACACGCACTCTCCACATACATGGACGCAGTCATACACGCACTCTCCACATACATGGACGCAGTCATACACGCACTCTCCACATACATGGACGCAGTCATACACGCACTCTCCACATACATGGACGCACTCATACACATACTCTTCACATACAGGGGCGCACTTATACACACAGTCACCACATACATGGACGCACACATACACGCACTCTCCACATACATGGACGCAGTCATACACGCACTCTCCACACACATGGACGCACTCATACACATACTCTTCACATACAGGGGCGCACTTATACACACAGTCACCACATACATGGACGCACACATACACGCACTCTCCACATACATGGACGCAGTCATACACGCACTCTCCACATACATGGACGCAGTCATACACACACTCTCCACATACATGGACGCACTCATACACACACTCTCCCACATACATGGTCGCAGTCATACACGCACTCTCCACATACATGGACGCACTCATACACGCACTCTCCACATACATGGACGCAGTCATACACGCACTCTCCACATACATGGATGCACTCATACACACACTCTCCACATACATGGACGCAGTCATACACGCACTCTCCACATACATGGACGCAGTCATACACGCACTCTCCACATACATGGACGCAGTCATACACACACTCTCCACATACATGGACGCACTCATACACACACTCTCCACATACATGGACGCAGTCATACACGCACTCTCCACATACATGGACGCAGTCATACACGCACTCTCCACATACATGGACGCAGTCATACACGCACTCTCCACATACATGGATGCACTCATACACACACTCTCCACATACATGGACGCAGTCATACACCACTCTCCACATACATGGATGCAGCTCATACACAGCACTCTCCACATACATGGACGCATCATACACAGCACTCTCCACATACACTGGATGCACTCATACACGCACTCTCCACATACACTGGACGCAGCTCATACACGCACTCTCCACATACATGGACGCACGTCATACACGCACTCTCCACATACATGGACGCAGTCATACACGCACTCTCCACATACATGGACGCAGCTCATACACGCACTCTCCACATACATGGACGCAGTCATACACGCACTCTCCACATACATGGACGCAGTCATACACGCACTCTCCACATACATGGACGCAGTCATACACGCACTCTCCACATACATGGACGCAGTCATACACGCACTCTCCACATACATGGACGCAGTCATACACGCACTCTCCACATACATGGACGCACTCATACACCACTCTCACATACATGGACGCACTCATACACATACTCTTCACATACATGGACGCCACCTATACACGCACTCTCCCACATACATGGACGCAGTACATACACTGCACTCTCCACATACATGGACGCAGTCATACACGCACTCTCCACATACATGGACGCAGTCATACACGCACTCTCCACATACATGGACGCAGTCATACACGCACTCTCCACATACATGGACGCAGTCATACACGCACTCTCCACATACATGGACGCAGTCATACACGCACTCTCCACATACATGGACGCACTCATACACACACTCTCCACATACATGGACGCACTCATACACATACTCTTCACATACAGGGGCGCACTTATACACACAGTCACCACATACATGGACGCAGTCATACACGCACTCTCCACATACATGGACGCAGTCATACACACACTCTCCACATACATGGATGCAGTCATACACGCACTCTCCACATACATGGACGCAGTCATACACGCACTCTCCACATACATGGACGCAGTCATACACGCACTCTCCACATACATGGACGCAGTCATACACGCACTCTCCACATACATGGACGCAATCATACACGCACTCTCCACATACACAGACGCAGTCATACACACACTCTCCACATACATGGACGCAGTCATACACGCACTCTCCACACACATGGACGCAGTCATACACGCACTCTCCACACACATGGACGCAGTCATACACGCACTCTCCACATACATGGACGCAGTCATACACGCACTCTCCACATACATGGACGCAGTCATACATGCACTCTCCACATACATGGACACACTCATACACACACTCTCCACATACATGGACGCAGTCATACACGCACTCTCCACATACATGGACGCAGTGATAGAAACACTCTCCACATACATGGACGCACACATACACACACTCTCCACATACATGGACGCACACATACACACACTCTCCACATACATGGACGCACACATACACACACTCTTCACATACATGGACGCAGTCATACACGCACTCTCCACATACATGGACGCAGTCATACACGCACTCTCCACATACATGGACGCACACATACACACACTCTTCACATACATGGACGCAGTCATACACGCACTCTCCACATACATGGATGCAGTCATACACGCACTCTCCACATACATGGACGCAGTCATACACGCACTCTCCACATACATGGACGCAGTGATAGAAACACTCTCCACATACATGGACGCACACATACACACATTCTCCACATACATGGACGCACACATACACACACTCTCCACATACATGGACGCACACATACACACACTCTTCACATACATGGACGCAGTCATACACGCACTCTCCACATACATGGACGCAGTCATACACGCACTCTCCACATACATGGACGCACACATACACACACTCTTCACATACATGGACGCAGTCATACACGCACTCTCCACATACATGGACGCACTCATACATGTACTCATCACATACATGGACGCACTCATACACATACTCTTCACATACAGGGGCGCACTTATACACACAGTCACCACATACATGGACGCACACATACACACACTCTCCACATACATGGACGCACTCATACACATACTCTTCACATACAGGGGCGCACTTATACACACAGTCACCACATACATAGACGCACACATACACGCACTCTCCACATGCATGGACGCACACATACACACACTCTTCACATACATGGACGCAGTCATATACGCACTCTCCACATACATGGACGCAGTCATACACGCACTCTCCACATACATGGACGCAGTCATACACGCACTCTCCACATACATGGACGCAGTCATACACGCACTCTCCACGTACATGGACGCAGTCATACACGCACTCTCCACATACATGGACGCAGTCATACACGCACTCTCCACATACATGGACGCAGTCATACACGCACTCTCCACATACATGGACGCAGTCATACACGCACTCTCCACATACAAGGATGCAGTCATACACGCACTCTCCACATACAGGGGCGCACTTATACACACAGTCACCACATACATGGACGCACACATATAAAATACACATATATAGACACCCAGCTTTCCTGCTGTGCCTCTCCCCCATACTCTAATGCCTCTGCACTTGTGCCATGCAGGATAGCAGGGAAGCTGGATGACATCTCATGATATAATTCACCCAGCTTTCCTACTGTACTGCAGGTCACATGTGCACAGTCTGGGAAAGCTGAATATAACCCCAGTTCCCCTGCCACTCACATCACTGGTGCAGTTGTGGCAATCCAACTGGTGTTCAGCATGCTGGGCAGGGAAGGTTCAACTTCAGGCAGCAGGAATCGCGGGCAGAAAAGGGGGCGGGGCTATTATAGCTCCGCCCACATCGGGCAGTCCTGTTGCTGGTTACTGTCCATCATAAGAAAGGAGGGGAGAGGCGGAGCAATGTCACTGATGTCAGGTCAGTGACAGAGCGACTCAGATAGAGATAGCGCTAATCTGACTGGCGCCAGTGCAGCAGCACTCCCTCTCCCTCCCTAGTCCCTCCACAACAGGTAACACCCCCCCTCCACGGCCTGGCTCGGCCCCGCCCCCTCCATGGTCCAGCCCCGCCCCCTCCACGACCCGGCCCCCGCCCCCTTCACCGCCTGAGTCTGCCTCCTCCTCCTCCTCCCTCTAGTTACCTACCTCTTCTGCTCGTGCGGCAGTGAGCCCCAGGCCCGCCTGCTTCAGCCTCCAGTCCTGACCTGACTACTCCTCCTTGCCTTCCCCCCAGCCAGGCCCTGGCCGCGGACCGCCCACGCCCCGCCCACCAAACTGGGCGGGCGGTCGGGCCTGGCTGCCTGTGTGTTTTTACTGTGCCTGTGACTGCTAATAAATGAAATTTAAAAAAAATAAAATTTAAAAAGAATGCGGTCCGGACGGGCCCCCAGTGGCGTAGGGCCCCATAGCCACTGCTATGGTTGCTATGGCGATCCCTACGCCACTGGTGGCAGGGTTTGGGGTGGCCTCAACGCTACGCTGACTCTCCCAGACACCGTTGAGGTGTCACCACCTATTTCTTCTTTCTGGAAGGTATGATAAGACGTGGTGTACCCCAATGGGAATTAAGTCCAGAGACTCAGGGTCTGCAGTAACCAGGGGGCTTCTTTACTGGAGGAATTAAAGTGCAAAACAATACAGGCAGTGCACTGAACTGCTTCTACAGTCTCCAACCTGGCAGAAGAAGGGTTCAATACGGAGGAAAGGCCTGAGCTAGCTGTCCCTCTCCCTTTCAGAAGGTACCCTGGCCAAAGACTGGTGACCCAGGGTCTGTGGCAGAGTATCCCTATCTCAGCGACTTCTTCTGGTCACTCAGTAGTCTGGCAGAGTCTCCCTTCCAAGCAGTGGTCCCTAACTGCAGAACACTAGGGGCTCTGACAGCTCTCTTTATACACAGTTTTAGCTAGACTAGAACCTTCTAGTGGGAGGGGTGGAGCGGAGAAACTCAGCACAAACAGATACAAAGTTACCACTCCCATCTGTCATAGACAAAAACAAGTTTCCAGACATAACAACAGAGATAAAACCAGACATTCAAAAGGTCAGGCTGTCTGCTTTTTGGTGGTAAACAAGTTTGTTTTTTTTCCCTCCAAAACATGGTCTTCTTTAAACCCTATGGCAGCTGAGGAAAATTACCAGCTTCTCATTCAAAGTTCCAAAAGTCTCTCAGCATTCATTAACCCTTTCCACAGAGCCTTGCAAATACAGTGCAAATGAACAAGATATATATCACAACATACATATAAAATGCAGTTACACAGTATTACACAAGTTAACCCTTTAAAGTGAAATAAAGTAAGAAGTTTATAACTTTGCATAGAGAAAACAGAGGGAAATTTCTAGACCAGGGATGGCCAACCTGAGGCTCTCCAGCTGTTGCAAAACTACAACTCCCAGCATGCCCGGACTGCCTACAGCTAGCAGCCTACAGCAGGGCATGGTGGGAGTTGTAGTTTTACAACAGCTGGAGAGCCGCAGGTTGGCCATGCCTGGTCTAGACTTCATAGTACCCCCTGCCCCAGGGCACTACACTTTCCCCTACTTTAACTGTGGTATCCTCGACACACTCAGGACTATTTAACAAAGAAGATTTGTGCAACAGGACTAACTACGTACACAGGGTTTGAGATAGTCCAGCTCTAGGGGGGTCTTCAATCTTTCTCTAGGGTTCAGGCTCTGAAATGTTACGAACTGGATTAAGCATGGGCTTAGTGGTCGACAAGGTTTGTTTAGTTCCACTTCTGGTTGGTGGGCTGCTGATGCATCCAGGTAGCTGGTTCTATGAAACATGAGGGATGCACATGGACAGGATGCATGTGGCTGATCAAGGCTGCTGACGTCAAGCTGGTTACCAGTGGTCATCAAACTGGAAGTTGGCAGACATTAGAAAGGTCTTCACTGGTCACCGCTGGGGCAGAACAGGTATAGCAGGGACTATGGTTAGGTCACAGATCTAGGACAAGTAGGGCTGGGCGCTCCCCTACTTTTTCATTGACTCTCTGGCCGGCATCTGCACCTGTAGCAAAAGACTCAAAAATACATTGTTAAGCTCTTTCCGACATATGACGTAATAGTGCGTCATTGCGGACAAGTGACTTGCTGCATTTTGATGTACTATTATGTCATGGTGATCGGGTGGGCAACGGAGCGGTGCGTGCCCGATCACTGCAGGGGCCCTGCAGTCCATGATAGCCGGGCCCCTGCTGTATCCGCCGGCATCGCTGTAAAAGCAAATGCCGGTGGATTAACCCCTTCTATGTCGCGGTCAGCGTAGACCGTGGCATAGAAGGTGCATGCGGCGGGTGAGCGAGCCCATCGGGTCACTGCGCTGCTGTGGATGGGACCTGATGGGTGACAAGGCGGTCCGATGCCACGCACGGCATTGGGACCTGCTTTCTACAGGGGGCGAGGAGATCCAGCCTCAGGCCCGTCTCCTAGGCAACCTGTACAGCCCCAGGCCCGTCTCCTAGGCAACCTGTTAGTGTATTACTCTGTGTAATACAATAACAGGCAATGCATTACAATACAGATGTATTGTAATGCATTGCAAAGGGGATCAGACCCTCAAAAGTCCCAGATCGGGACAGAAATAAATTTAAAAAAAAAGCAAAAAAATGTATTTTTTATTTAAAAAAAGTAAAAATTTGAAAAAAAAGGAAAAAATATATATTAGGTATCACCGTGTCCATAACGACTGGCTCTATAAATATATTACATCATCCTCCCTGTCCTATAAACACCATAAAAAAATAAAAACGGTGTCAAAAAAGCCATTTTTGTCACCTTACATCACAAAAAGTGCAACACCAAGTGATCAAAAAGGCATATGTCCCACAAAATGGTACCAATAAAACCGTCACCTTATCCCGCAAAAAATGAGCCCCTACATAAGAAAATCGCACAAAAAAAAAAAATAGCTCTTAGAACATGGAGACATTAAAACATCATTTTTTTGTAGACATATTAGGTATTGCCGCATCCGTAATAATCTGCTCTATAAAAATACCACATAACCTTACCCCTCAGGTGAACAATGTACCGTAATTTTTTTTAATAAAAACTGGCAAAAAAGCTAATTTTTGTCACCTAACATCACATAAAGTGCAACACCTTGCGATCAAAAAGGCGTATGCCCCCCAAAATAGTACAAATCAAACCGTCACCTCATCCTGCAAAAAATGAGACCCTAACTAAGACAATCGGTCAAAAAAGAAAAAAGCTATGTCTCTCCGACTATGGAAACACTAAAACATTTTCTGGGTTTCAAAGATGCTATTATTATGTAAAACTTAAACAAATAAGAAAAAGTATACATATTAGGTATTGCCACATCCGTAACAATCTGATCTATAAAAATGTCACATGACCTAACCCCAAAACAACAAATTTTTTGGTCACCTTGCACCATAAAGTGTAATAATGCATGATCAAAAAATCATATGTATCCAAAAATGGTACCAATAAAAATGTCAACCCTTCCTGAAAAAAAATGAGCCCCTGCACAAGACGATCGGCAAAAAAAGAAAAAAAAATAGAGACACAAAAACATAATTATTTTTCAAAAATGCTTTATGTAAAACTGAAACAAACAAAGAAAGTAGACATATTTGATATCATTGTGTCCGTAACAACCTGCTCTATAAAAATACCACATGATCTAACCTGTCAGATGAACTTTGTAAATAACAAAAACTGTGCCAAAACAGCCATTTTTTGGTTACCTTGCCTCACAAAAAATGTAATATAGAGCAATTAAAAATCATATGTACCCCCAAAATAGTACCAATAAAATTGGCACCTTATCCCCTAGTTTCCAAAATGGGGTAACTTTTTGGGAGTTTCTATTGTAAGGGTGCATCAGGGGGGCTTCAAATCTGCCTTCCAAAAACCATATGCAAATACCCCGGAGATGAGTCCAGCGTGAAGGAGCCAAGCACCGCCCGCATCCTCCGAATCTTCTCCTTGCTCCCCAGCGTCACAAAGCTAGCGCATGCGCAGTTCGTTCCCTGAGGCTGATGCCAACACAGGGATGTACCACTATGCCGACACTGCGCATGCGCTAGCTCGCGCATCACCAGATTACGGCGCTCTAGCTTTGTGACGTTGGGGAGCAAGGAGGAGATTCGGAGGATGCGGGCGGTGCTGGGCTCCTTCACGCTGGACTCATCTCAGGGACAGGAAACATCTCAGGTTCATATGTATCAAATCGCTTTTTTTTCACAATAAAAGCACACAGAGCTACAGTATGGAGACTGGGTATTGCGGATGTGCTAGCGGTGATCTAGCAACCCATGTCCTCTGCTCTATACACAAAATCCAGACGACAGGTTCCCTTTAAATAAATTCAGTTTATAACTTTGCATAGGGGAAAATGTTCAGAATTCCTAGTACCCCTGCTCCAGGTCTTGTATGGATAGCATTATCCTGATACTATATGGAGGTATTATTTAGGCTTCTTATGGTGGTATTATTTGGACACTGAATAGCTGATTTAATTGGCTTTAGGTGGCGGTACACGATAGAATGGCGCATTATGTTGGAAATATATGTCAGTGTTATGTGGGTAGTATTATCTTGACACTGTATGGGGGTATTATATAAGCATTGTACGGTGGTACTATTTGGACATTGAATGGCAGTACTGTGTCTAAAATATGACAATTTTATGCAGAGATAGTATTATCCTGATACAGTGAGGTTTTCTATTTTTGTTTTTTTATGGCAGTATTATTTGGACAGTGTACAAAAGTTTTAATTGGGAATTAAATGGCAGTGTTCTGTAGTAAGTATATGGTAGTGCTATGTGGGTAGTAATATTGTGACATTGAGGCGTCATTATTTAGCCATTGCATGGTGGTATTAGTTGGACACAAATGGCAGTATTGTATGGAAAACATATGTCAGTATTATGTGGGCAGTGGTATCCTGATACTGCATGGTATTATTATTTAGGCAGTGTATGGTGGTATTAGTTGGACACAAATGGCAGTATTATGTGGGTAGTGGTATCCCGATACTGTATGGTGGTATTATTTAGACACTGAATGGTGGTATTGTATGGAAAGTACATGCCAGTGTTATGTGAGTAGTATTATTCTGATTCTGTATGGCAGCATGCTTTGTGCAGTTCTGTGTGGGCACTGTATGGGAGTATTATGTGCTGCTGCCAGCCTGTATATAGGTATATGGACCTGCGCCTCTGCCCCCTCCCTTGTGTATGACAGGAGCGTGGGAAAGGTGCTGTCAGCTGTTTGGGAGTCGCAGAGAATCAATGAGCGGTGGAATTTTTTAGCTTTTTGTCTTAGCTCCATGTCCCAGGGTCATCGCCACCATACCCCGGTGAAGTCCTGCGGCCTCTCCACTTGATCAGGCTGGAATTGGCTGCATTTCATGGTTATTAAGACCAAGGTTAGGGTCTTCACTCCATGTGCATGATGTGGCGGTGACCGTCCGGGAGCAGATCCCGGGCCGCACCATTCATCAGATTGCATTCCGGAATAATTCATTGTGAAATCCTGATGAAGGTCAGCTGGAGGGTCACGCGATGATGTCACCAGCAGTGGTCATGTGACCAGCATGAGATAGCAGGACACGGCACAAGGACATTCCCAGTCTTAGGCCATGGAAAGCAGCGTCGATTAACCCATCCCCAACCACACGGGAGCAGGTAATAACATCGTAATCCGCCCTAACGGCCAATACCCTGAGGAGAAAATCACCTTGATTCTAATTTCCTGCATTGTTTCCAAAAAATGACCCCCAAAAATTCAGAATGGAGCCCAATGAGATCTTATGAACATATCATATGGCCATTTTAATTGGACAATTTTTCTTCTCCGCAGTCGCAGATAGGCCTCATGCACACGACCGTTGTGTGCATCCGTGGTTCCGTTGTTCTGTTTTCCGTGATTTTCTGTGGACCCCTGTCCGTCAAAAAAATAGGACCTGTCCCAGGGGCGTAGCTAAAGGCTCATGGGCCCTAGTGCAAGAGTTCAGCTTGGGCCCCCCTTCCCCCCTTGATCTGTGGCCAGGGGCAGGGAAGCACATAGGCTTCATGCTGCCAGAGGCAAACATTGAAATGCCCCCCCCTCCATGCCAAATTCTTGACCTAACCCCTTCCCTCCATCCGAGGTGTAACCTGACCAGCATGCACCTTCTATAATACTGGTGTCTTCTTATGTGGCACAAGGGTCTTTTTGGGCCCCCTCAGGCTCCTGTGCCTGGTAGCGACTGCTACCTCTGCACCCCCTATAGCTACGCCCCTGACCTGTCCTATTTTTTTGACGGACAACGGTTCACGGACCCTTTCAAGTCAATGGGTCCATGAAAAAACACGGAGGCACACAAGATTGCCATCCGCGTCCGTGATCCGTTGCCGTAGGCTACTTTAGCACAGACAGATCCGCAGATCCGTCTGCATAAAAGCTTTTTCAGAGCTGAGTTTTCACATCGTGAAAACTCAGATCCAACAGTATATTCTAACACAGAGGCGTTCCCATGGTGCCGATCGGAGCCCCAGCGATTAAACTGGGACTCCGATCGGAACTCTCCACTGCCACCAATAATGGGGGGAGGGATTTTAATTTGAGGGAGGGGGGGGGGGCCGCACTGGCCACCAATGAATTAAAAACTGGGGAGGGAGGGGGTCTACGGCACCTGAGGGGTTAATTGTGCGGATCTCAGCCCCCTGTAAGAGATCGGGTGCTGCCAGGAAGCAGTTATGTACACAGTTCTCAGTATATTCTACAGTAACTTGAAGCGTCCCCATCACCATGGGAACGCCTCTGTGTTAGAATATACTGTCGGATATGAGTTTTCACGATGTAACTCAAATTCAATGCTATATTCTACCATAGAGGCGTTCCCATGGTGATGGGGACGCTTCAAGTTAAAATATACCATCGGATTGGAGAAAACTCTGATCCTATGGTATATTAATAAGGACTCCAGACTTTACATTGAAAGTCAATGGGGGACGGATCCGTTTGCAATTGCACCATATTGTGTCAACGTCAAACGGATCCGTCCCCATTGACTTGCATTGTAAGTCAGGACGGATCCGTTTGGCTCCGCACGGCCAGGCGGACACCAAAACAACATTTTTTGTAACTTTCCTTCATGTCTGGTGATCCTCCAAAAATCACGGAAGACACACGGAAGAAAAAACGGACACGGA
This sequence comes from Bufo gargarizans, assembly GCF_014858855.1. Classification (NCBI taxonomy): domain Eukaryota; kingdom Metazoa; phylum Chordata; class Amphibia; order Anura; family Bufonidae; genus Bufo; species Bufo gargarizans. The sequence continues at coordinate 19,747 of NW_025334130.1, read as the reverse complement.
TCACGGAACAACGGAACCCCGTTTTGCGGACCGTGAAAAAATACTGTCGTGTGCATGAGGCCTTACCAGAATGACTCATATTGTATTCCAGGAACAGATGGAGGAACGTATGACAAATGCATTTTTTCTAGTCTGTAACCATGGAGATACCGTGTGCACTGGAGCTGTGTACACAAAACGGGAGGAGATTTAAGTGGCTTCATCTTGTATCTTGGCAGCAGTGGAGCAGATACCGAGACAATGCAATGTCCGATAGGATCGCCCCTTCCCCGGTGCACCTGAATCCTTATATTTATGAGTAGTGGAAAACATTAGCACTGACTACTACAACTCCCATCATTCATTACAGATCTGCATGACTTAAGAAAAGCTGCTATAAGCACCTGGAGCACGAGGTCGTAGTGCCCTCAGCTGACTGCTCTGCTCACACTGCGCGGCTCCCGGGGCAAACTGAACCTTACTGATCATTACCCCGAGACTTAAAGGGGACATCATCCAAAACGTGCACCCCCTGTGTGACAAGCACTGCTCATGCAGCCCCCCTGGTCATTGCTCTTCAGCGCTGTGTCTCGGAGCACATTTCTTGGCTCCCACGGCTGAGGTTCGGCCTCTAATACTTCTGTTCACTTAAAACCCCCGGTGGGAAATGTTTCGACAAGAAATTGATTTAGCAATAATTAGAACACGACATAAATTCTGCTGATCGGAGCAGGAATCCCAGATGTTCTCGCTTTGTGGTCGCCCTATTACTTTTACAGTTCATTCATTATTAGACATGTTCGGAGGCAGCAGAGATTCGGGGGGGACCGCTCCCTGTACCGACCCCCAGCCTGTGCCAGCTAATGATCAGCAAGGACTCGTCCAATTTATTAAGAAGACGTTTGTTTTTGTTCCCACTGCTCCCACGTGAGGTTCTGCTAGACGTCGTCTATGTACCCGTCCATTATAAGTCACCACGGCGGGAGACACTGAGGAGACGGATGGAGTTTGTACAGGGAACTGTTTTCTTTAGGGAATTCCAGTTCAGTAATTACTGGTAATGAGCAGTTTGTGGAAGTCAAGAATGCAGCAGCGGACCATGAACAGCAAGGGATCTGCGAGCCACAGTGGTCCAGGAGCAAAGACCCTGTCCCTTCATGATAAAGTATGGCTCATGTCTGGGGTGATAGGACATTGTCTATCTCTTGTCTCCAGTACCACCCCTGAGGATATCCAGAGGCAAAAGGCTGAAGCACTCTGTACATCTCCTGAGGATATCAAAAGACAGCCTGACCTGAAGTACCTTATACCACCCCAGAAGGTATCCAGAGACACAGCCTGAAGTACCTTGTACCACCCCAGAAGATATCCAGAGACACAGCCTGAAGTACCTTGCACCACGCCAGAAGATATCCAGAGACACAGCCTGAAGTACCTTGTACCACCCCAGAAGGTATCCAGAGACACAGCCTGAAGTACCTTGTACCACCCCAGAAGATATCCAGAGACACAGCCTGAAGTACCTTGCACCACCCCAGAAGATATCCAGAGACACAGCCTGAAGTACCTTGTACCACCCCAGAAGGTATCCAGAGACACAGCCTGAAGTAACTTGTACCACCCCAGAAGATATCCAGAGACACAGCCTGAAGTACCGTGTACCACCCCAGAAGATATCCAGAGACACAGCCTGAAGTACCTTGTGCCACCCCAGAAGATATCCAGAGACACAGCCTGAAGTACCTTGTACCACCCCAGAAGATATCCAGAGACGCAGCCTGAAGTACCTTGTACCACCCCAGAAGATATTCAGAGACACAGCCTGAAGTACCTTGTACCACCCCAGAAGATATCCAGAGACACAGCCTGAAGTACTTTGCACCTCCCAAGAGGATATCCAGAACCACAGCCTGAAGTACTTTGTATCATCCCTTAGGATATCCCGAGGCACAGTCTGAAATACTTTGTGTCAACCCTGAGGATATCCAGAGATACAGCCTAAAGTACTTTCTACTTCCCCTGAGGATATCCAGAGATACAGCCTAAAGTACTTTCTACTTCCCCTGAGGATATCCACAGGTACAGCCTGAAGTGCTTTGTAACTCCCCAGAGAATATGCAGAGACACAGCCTAAAGTATTGTGTACCTCCCCTGTGGATACCTAGACCCACAGTCTTCCCCTGAGGACATCTAAAGATACATCCTGAAGTACTGTATACATCCTCTGAGGATATCCAGAGAAAACTGGTCAAAATAATTCACTAGATTCAAGTTTCTTTGATTATGGGTTCTTTGACCATTAAGGTAAGAGTCTGAGGCCTAAATATCAGCAAACCAGGAAGAATATTTTTGATCAAACTTCTGACGGATGATGTCATGCATGCTGTGATGGCATCACACCTCATGGGTTCTGTACTAATGGAGTGAATATATCGCCCTTTAAAAAGCATGCTAAGCCACTGAGCCCCTGTTGTAGTACCCCCACTCACAGCCTAAACTAGCATCTAGCAGCTAGAAGATGTGTTATAGGTTGGGGCCCTGTGGGAAACTGTGCTTCGGGGCCCAGGTGCTTCACATGACTCCTCTGGCCATTCCCATCCAGTGTGCCGTTCTCCTGCAGCTCTTCCCTTTTGTCTTCCCCATCGCTCACTGATCCGGATACTGGTGTCCAGTTACATTGGATCTTCACAGGGAATCCTCCAGGTTACGGGAATATCTGAGTCTGCCAATCTCGAGGGTTAATGGGGGGATTCGCTCAGAGTTCGGCACATGGCGTTCATATGGAATCTCGCGGTTTAATGTAAACATTGATGTAATAACTGAAGGATCACGAATGGAAATACAGAAATCTCCCGCCCCGTTCGGCAGTGCCTCGCTCTGTGACTGGATTAAAGGCTTTGCAGCCACTTCCAGCCGGGATCTGACAGGAGCCGCAGCTCTCGAGGAGGGTCGGGGGGGTACGAAGGAGGAAAGCAGATGTCAGATGGGCTGTGGCCTCCGCTCACCCCTCGGGTCCCTATAGAGTCCATACCTCAGCTGCCATACATGATCCCTGCCTAGTCCTGCCTGTAATGACTTTCCTGCTCTTGTAGGCTCCTTCCTTTCTGTGAACTTTCCTGCTCACATTCTTCTGGAAAGCGCCTGCAGGGATCAGGTATTAATGTGGCCTCTCCTGAGGATGTTCCTGCATCCTCCTTTACTCTGAGGAGACGGTCGCAGCACAAGTCACAGTATAGTCGCTGACTAGAGACCCCCAAAACCGTAACATTCCATTACTCTGGCACCTGATAGTCTGCAAATGATGACATACAATAAAACAGTCTACCTTCTCACTGATTTCAAGGTCTCTGCTTGCTGGCAGTGAACATGGACCTTCACTAATTGCATCCAGAGGCTGAAAACCTGCACATACTGCTCCTTCCCACAGATAAGGTTTCTTCACCACCAACCTCTCTAGATCTGCCGCCACCTGTCTTCCTTCTCCCCTCTGTTACCTTTTCTTTCTCCTCACCTTCCTACTTTTCTTCCCCTTCTTCTTCTACTATTTCTTCCTTTTATTTTTTTCATCATTTCTTTCTCTTCTTCTTTTTCTTCCCTTTCTTTCTCCTCTTCTTCCTTTTCTTCCTCCTCTTCTTTTTTCCTTCCTTAATTTCTTCCTCTTTTTATCTGTCTTTCTTTTCTTCCTAATTTTGATCATCTGCTTCTTTTTCTTCCTCTTTATCCTTTTTTCCCTCCTTTGTCTTTTGTCTTCCTCATCTTTTTCCTCCCCCACTCTCTTCTTCTTTCTTTTCTTCTTCCTCTATTCTGTGTTCTTCTTTCTTTTCTTTTTCTGCTTTGTTTTTTTCTTCTTTTCCTTCCTCATTTTTCTTCTCTTTTTTTGTCTTCATTTTCTTTCCTCTTTTCATTTTCTTTCTCATTTTCTTCCTTTCTTTCTTTTCTTCCTTTTTTTCTATTCTTCTTCCTTTCTTTGTCTTATTCCTCATTTACTTCCTCTTCTTTCTTTCCTTCACTCTTGTTATTTTACGTCCTAATTTTCTTCTTCTTTTCTTCTTCCTCTTCTTCTTTTCCTTCCTCATTTTTCTTATCTTTTCTTGTCTTCATTTTCTTTCTCATTTTCTTCCTTTCTCTATTTTCTTCCTTTTATTTCTATTCTTCCTTTCTTTGTCTTCTTCCTCATTTTCTTCCTCTTCTTTCTTTTCTTTTTCCTTCACTCTTGTTATTCTACGTCCTAATTTTCTTCTTCTTTTCTTCCTCATTTTGATCATCTGCTTCTTTTTCTTCCTCTTCTTCCTTTTTTTCCTCCTTTGTCTTTTGTCTTCCTCATCTTTTTCCTCCCCCCACTCTCTTCATCTTCTTCTTTCTTTTCTTCTTCCACATTTCTGTCTTCTACTTTCTTTTCATTTTTTTCTTTGTTTTTTTCTTCTTTTCCTTCCTCATTTTTCTTCTCTTTTTTTTGTCTTCATTTTCTTTCCTCTTTTCATTTTATTTCTCATTTTCTTCCTTTCTTTATTTTCTTCCTTTTCTTTCTATTCTTCTTCCTTTCTTTGTCTTGTTCCTCATTTTCTTCCTCTTCTTTCTTTCCTTTTTCCTTTCCTCTTGGTATTTTACGTCCTCATTTTCTTCTTCTTTTCTTCCTCTTCCTCCTCTTCTTATTTTCCTTCCTCATTTTTCTTCTCTTTTTTTGTCTTCATTTTCTTTCCTCTTTTCATTTTCTTTCTCATTTTCTTCCTTTCTTTATTTTCTTCCTTTTCTTTCTATTCTTCTTCTTTTCTTTGTCTTGTTCCTCATTTTCTTCCTCTTCTTACTTTCCTTTTTCCTTCACTCTTGTTATTTTACGTCCTCCTTTTCTTCTTCTTTTCTTCCTCCTCTTCTTATTTTCCTTCCCCGTTTTTTCTGCTTCCTCATTTCTTTCCTCTTTTAATTTTCTTTCTCATTTTCTTCCTTTCTTTGTCTTCTTCCTCATTTTCTTCCTCCTCTTTCTTTCCTTTTTCTTCACTCTTGTTATTTTACGTCCTCCTTTTCTTCTTCTTTTCTTCCTCTTCCTCCTCTTCTTATTTTCCTTCCCCGTTTTTTCTGCTTCCTCATTTTTTTCCTCTTTTATGCATTAACGATGATCTCATTCTTCACATATTCCTGTATTAATATTAAGGATTATCCGGATTTAGGTTTTACTAAACATCAGAATGTCTCCTCACTGTGCACTAATCTCTTCATACTTTTCCAGCAGCTGACTGGCACTGGGCACTCATAGGAAATGATTACTGTCGAGATCATCTGGGCGATCATCCTCCATGAATGGCGCCTTTATGCACAAAGTGTTTCCTCCCCTGGTGAAGCATACGGCCGCACCGTCACCTGTTATCTACACCTGTCAGCTGCGGATTTTATGCGAATGACTCTGCTGAAAGCTAAAATGCCTGATGAAAAGTGGTTACAGTGTGTCAGCGCAGACAATCCTGAGGCAGGTGAACATACAGAGCCCTGTCCTGCACTGATACAATGTAACAAACCCTCAGCAGTGTGAGCATGCTTTCTGTATAGGTCATCTGCTGCAGGTGGTGCTGATGACCCAGAAGGGGAGCAGTAGGTGGCGGCCCTATCATCCCTCAGTTCCCACAAGGCGCAACCGCTGCAGATTTACCTGCGCCGAGTCTTCAATACTGTGAAGAGACGATAAGAACCCTCAGAACGCGTCTGCGCAGAACTTTACACGCGGCGCAATATTTACACGCACTGCAGATATGATGGAGGATGAAATCTGCTGCAAATCCTCAATGTTTCTACAATGAAACCTGCAAGACGTGGTACGGATTTTGCTGCTGCGGATTTCGGCCATGCTGGCCACGTGGGAGCGTGACCTGATGGTTCTTCTGCATTTGGTGTCTTTTCAGGGCATTTTTTGCATTGATAGTTAACGATGTCGCAATGCGATCGAGACGCGACAAAGAATCCATCCAAGTTGGATTTTTGGGCCACTGTCGCGTTGCAGCATGTAGCGACACCACTGACTATTACTACAAAAAATGTTGCGTGACTTGTCAGCGACACGTTTCGCCGTGTAGCCCCAGCCTTAGGCCTCTTGCACACGACCGTATGTATTTTGCTGTCTGCAAAAAAGGGACCTGCGTGCATTTCGTATTCTGCGGAATGGAACAGCTGGCCCCTAATAGAGCAGCCTAGCCTTCTCCGTAATGCAGACAATAATAGGACAAGTTCTATTTTTTTGCAGAACGGAAATACGAAAATGGAATGCACACGGAGTACCTTCCGTTTTTTTTTTTGCGGACTCATTTAAATGAATGGTTCCGTGTACGGTCCGCAAAAAAAATGGAACGGAAACGGAATGAAAATACATTCGTGTGCAAGAGGCCTTAGTGAGAAGCACGTGCGCAGCGTCCGCCCCTCAGCAGAGAAGACGATGAGAGGAAACATCTTGAGGAAATGACTGCGGCAGAAGGAGAAGAGTGAGGACATGTGTGGAGGTGCGAAGACTTGTCCGCGATCGGCGGAGGGAAACCAGGGCTGTCACTGCGATGTGGGAGAATCCAGAGGAATCGGAGAGGAGACAAAGAATGAGCTCAGGGGTCCGTGAGACGGAAGCGGCATCCGCACCTGTCCACCGGTTGTGTCCGCCATTACAGCTCTGCCATGGTGCTGTAATACCACACACGACCTGAGCACAGGAGAGGCGCTGTGTTCAGCAGTAACTATGCACGTTATGCTCATCCTGCAGAAACTTTAGCTTCAGGTTCCTGCTGCACAGACCAGACTGCAAACTCATCCCATTCAGCCAGTTTCGGATGTTTCTGCTTCAATTTCTTTTACCCCCTCCGTCTGTCCTAGTGGATGGGCGAATCTCCGGCGAGGCTGCAGGGTCTTATCTGAGTGGGATCAGTCAGCAGGCAGGATTGTCACAGTGCGGAGCGGCAGGTATGTGCGTATTTACCTTTCCTCCCAGTCGTGGCGTGTTACCGAGACGTCTGCTCTGCCAGGAAACATGTCTTAATGAGCACAAAACAATGTCTGAGACGAAGGAGATAAGCATGATGGCGCAGAGCTTGCTGTGCGATGGTGTAGTAGTGCCACGCCTCACCACAGGGGGCGCTCCGGCTGATCTCATCACTTGTATAACGTGTGGTTGCTCAAGCTTTGGCTCCTGTACTCGGCTGCTATGTGTTTACCCAGGAGGCCGGGGTGTGGGTCGGGGCGTGGGGCCCCGGGGAGGCACCATAAGTATATTTCATGGTGTGCTGTATATGATGGGAATATCTGACGTCCTGATGTGTTCAGCATATGATTCAGACCATGGCGTCTCCTCGCTACATTCTTAGGGGGCTGCAGAACCCAGAGAAAACACTGACTATAGAAGCTGCATGCTGATGGTCTCCAGTTTTATAGGATCATCACAGATCCTCTGCTTCCTTCTTCCATGTACAGGGGCGGGGTCACGTTGCCTAGTAGCAACTGCCGGACATCCTCTCCGACCGCCCTCAGTAGACAGCCTCTCTGTACATACTAGCAACTGGGACACTCCTGTGAATGAGGCTGTAAAAGAGGCGGGGCTTATGTGAATCCCGCCCACAGGTGTCCATTGCTGTGGAGAACGTTCCCCGGACAGGACGTAAATGTCCCAGTTTTGACTTTTTAAAGGTTGTAAGGACGCCCCACGCCCCACCATAGATGTCAACCCTGGAGAGGCCTCCACAGGTCGGACTTCAGCCAAGGGTCACAGCAAAAATGGGATCAAACATGGCTAAATATGATTAAGAAACCTTAAATTAATTTCCCCTGCTGCCCTGTAAAAAGCCTCTCAGAGGATACTTTTGGGTAGTGTACCTCTTGTTGAGAGATCGGTGACTGCTAGATATGCCTCTAGGACGCAGTGGGAGACTTTTTTGCCAAGTTGAGAGACTTTGAGAGGGGGCATCATTAGACTGAGAGAACTAGGATGGTTGTTTCAATGAATTGCCACCATCTAGTCCGTTCTGACCTCGCTGTTAGGAGATGTTGGGAGCAGTGGTTACGTGAGAGCACACAGTAACCAGGCTTTGGATGGTCTAGACAGACACCAGTAGAGAGGATTGTTTGATCCACCAACAAGCACGAGCAGGTCCACAGTTTCATTGTCCACCGTCCAGACACAGCTGGCTCCTTCATTACACACCTGTCTCTGCCCAGACCATTTCTAGGGTGTTACAAAAGGAAATGTAGGCCGTATCTCATCTTGTATCCAGGCTAGAGGCTGTATCTCATCTTTTATCCAGGCTAGAGGCTATATCTCATCTTGTACCCAGGCTAGAGGCCGTATCTCATCTTTTATCCAGGCTAGAGGCTATATCTCATCTTGGGTCCAGACTAGAGGCCGTATCTCATCTTGTACCCAGGCTGGAGGCTGTATCTCATCTTGTATCCAGGCTGGAGGCTGTATCTCATCTTGTATCCAGGCTAAAGCCGTATCTCATCTTGGATCCAGACTAGAGGCCGTATCTCATGTTGTATCCAGGTTAGAGGGCATATCTCATCTTGTATACAGGTTAGAGGCCTATCTCATCTTGTATCCAGGCTAGAGGCCATATCTCATGCCTGCATCCAGGCTAGAGGCCGTATCTCATCTTGTATCCAGGTTAGAGGCCGTATCTCACCTTGTATCCAGGCTGGTGGCCATATCTCATCTTGTATACAGGTTAGAGGCAGTATCTCATCTTGTATCCAGGCTAGAGGCTGTATCTCATCTTGCATCCAGGCTAGAGGCCGTATCTCATCTTGTATCCAGGTTAGAGGCCATATCTCATCTTGTATCCAGGTTAGAGGCAGTATCTCATCTTGTATCCAGGCTAGAGGCCGTATCTCATCTTGTATCCAGGGTGGAGGCCGTATCTCATCTTGTATCCAGGTTAGAGGCAGTATCTCATCTTGTATCCAGGCTAGAGGCCGTATCTCATCTTGTATCCAGGGTGGAGGTTGTATCTCATCTTGCATCCAGGATAGAGGCCGTATTTCATCTTGTATTTAGGTTAGAGGCCGTATCTCATCTTGTATACAGGTTAGAGGCCGTATCTCATATTGTATCCAGGCTAGAGGCAGTATCTCATCTTGCATCCAGGCTGGTGGCCATATCTCATCTTGTATACAGGTTAGAGGCAGTATCTCATCTTGTATCCAGGCTAGAGGCCGTATCTCATCTTGCATCCAGGCTAGAGGCCGTATCTCATCTTGTATCCAGGTTAGAGGCCATATCTCATCTTGTATCCAGGTTAGAGGCCATATCTCATCTTGTATCCAGGTTAGAGGCAGTATCTCATCTTGTATCCAGGCTAGAGGCCGTATCTCATCTTGTATCCAGGGTGGAGGTTGTATCTCATCTTGCATCCAGGATAGAGGCCGTATTTCATCTTGTATTTAGGTTAGAGGCCGTATCTCATCTTGTATCCAGGTTAGAGGCCGTATCTCATATTGTATCCAGGTTAGAGGCCGTATCTCATCTTGTATCCAGGTTAGAGGCCGTATCTCATCTTGTATCCAGGTTAGAGGCTGTATCTCATCTTGTATCCAGGTTAGAGGCCGTATCTCATCTTGTATGCAGGTTAGAGGCCGTATCTCATCTTGTATCCAGGTTAGAGGCCGTATCTCATCTTGTATCCAGGTTAGAGGCCTTATCTCATCTTGTATCCAGGTTAGAGGCCGTATCTCATCTTGTATCCAGGTTAGAGGCCGTATCTCATCTTGTACCCAGGATAGAGGCCGTATCTCATCTTGTATCCAGGTTAGAGGCCGTATCTCATCTTGTACCCAGGATAGAGGCCGTATCTCATCTTGTATCCAGGATAGAGGCCATACATACGTATATCATCATTATAGTCACAAAGAGAAAGCTTAATTCTATGACTCCATCTTGGGGAGGGATTTTTTGTCATTGAATTTATTTTTGACCCCCTATATTATGATCAGACCCAAGACTCCAGATCACACTCCGATATTTACTTCAAATAACAAATCTCCTAAATATATTTCCCCCTATATTAACATCAGACCCCAGATCAGCCGTCCAGCGCAGCAAAGGTGACCATGGCTGGAGATCGAGGATAATAACGTACAGGCCGCCATCTACTATATTAATCCAATAGATAATGAGCGATTGTTTTTGTGCCCTATTTTTGTCCTCCCTGCGAGTGGATATCATAGCATTTATCTTGGTGAATAAATCTGAAGTATCCTTGAAGACGCGGAGCGCTGCAGTATCTCTCGGGCTAGGACCCAACACTGCCGGCACCGCCACCCTATAGACTATAGTGACAAGTAGGTATCATTGGGTGAGGGAGGTTAATAATAAGATGACTCTGAGTACAGAGGCTGAGTTCTCTGCCTGTACAGTCCTGGTGCCATCCAGTGGTGCCACATACCGTATGGGACTTATGCACCATATTCCATACTGCTGCAAGGAGCGGGCACCTCAGATGGCAGACTCTCTGTCGAGGCCTCAGCTCTGAGTATAGCAGAGAACTGCTGTGATTACATGGATGCATTCATAGGCAGCGCTAACCCCAACCAAGGGGCCCGTTTTTAGCTTCGGCCCCCGCCCTGTTATATAGGGTAAATAGAGGGGGGTGCACCATTGGTTCTTGGACTTTGGTGTCCTGTGATACTTCATTTTCCCCTGCAGTGATACAAGAAGGGAATTGTCCAAAGTGGACAAGTCCTTCAAGAATGAAGTTGACTCGTTTTCCTCCACTGCTGTCTCATTCTTGGCGCAGTTACATCTGCTGTGTGCGCTGTTTGTGTAAGGGCCCCAGGACACCGGCGGTCACGACTCCATCTTAACATAAGTAACATAGCTTCTAGTCAATAAAACTGAAAGAAGAGGTGAATTCCGAGTGGTTGGAGCAGACAAGACCGCACTTCCGCCATCCTGCCGGCACTTGAAAGCTGAGATGAGATCATTCCCGTGTTGATAAGATGCTTATCTGGCTGCTAGGGCTGCACTTGTGGCTGAGGAGATAAGGCCGGAGCACCTCTCCACATCAGCAGATAGTATTTGCCTGTCTGAAGGCAGCTCTCTTCTCATGCCATGCATGCTTGTTCTCGAGCCAAGAGATTTTCTTGTTGACTGAAGGTTTGGACGCTCCAAACGACTTCATGACATGGAGAAGAATTAGCCCATAATGCTGATAGCACCTGCACATTAGGGGCGCTGCAAGGTCCACAGCAGGGGGTCAATCACACTGAAAGGTTATAACCACCTGGGGAAATAAGGAGATCATCAGAGACCCAGCACAGGCTCCTGAGATGGCCACCCCCTCACCACTCGGTCATGAAGACGAGGACTCAAGAAGCTATGGATCTGAATTTTTCCCAAAGGGCTCAATGATGTCAGATACTTTCTTTGGGGAGAATATGGAACTATCTGGCAGATCTGTATTACGTAGGATGATATTTCCCTACCATATTTCTGTTAGGGAGAATGGGCCATGTGATCTGGTGGAACAATGGACTAGTCAACAAAACAATCACTGGGATAGAGAGAAGTCCTTGCTTCACCTACATGTCGCTGGGTGGGCTGAGGGCTTGTAAGGTGCTCGGGTTCAGATGTGAGTCCTACCTCTTCACCTATAGAACCATGGCCGCCTTAGTACAGAGCAGACACGAAGGCCCAGAGCTTCCTTCCCGCTCCTTTTGTTGGGATGATCTCTGTATCATTTGCACTCAGGACGCGGGTGTTATAACAACATTGACGTTGGACGTCTCCCCGCTGAGTAATCAGAAACACAGAACAGATCAAGCCGAACATCTGGATTTATTGAGCGAGGGCAGTGATCCTCAACATGTGGCTCGCCAGCATAACTACAACGAAGAGCCTGCACGATGGGAGTTGGAGTTGCAAGGGCTAGCAAGACACAGGGGGACCCTGGAGGAGATACTGTGATCTTTTAAGTTCCTTTTTTTTTGTCATTTCCCACACATCCTGTACAGTAGATGCCTTGTCTAGATCTTGATGTGGTACTATCTATATACTACAGCTACTCCCATCATTACTGGCTTACATATTGTTTGGCGTTCTCCAAAAATTGTGGAAGCTGAGCACAAAGAGTTCACGCAGGGACAGGTGGCATGGTGGCTCAGGGTTAGCTCTGTTATCTTGCAGTGCCGTGAACCTGGGTTTAAATCCAACCATCCAGCAAGGAGACTGTATGTTCTCCGTGTGTTTCTGTGGTTCCTCCCACACCTCGGTAACATCCTTATTGGTTGATTTGGAATTGATATGCTTCAAGGGGGACAGAGAGTAGTGACAACCTCTGTACATCTCTGTGGAATATGCAAGTGCCATATAATGTTAGAAGACTTTAACTTCTACCATGTTTGAGGTTGGTTTAGGAGCAATGGTATAGGACAGCCAGACACTAGTGACCATGGATAGAACATCCATGGTCACTAGTGTTGGGCGAACATGCTTGGCCAAACACCAGTTCGGCTCGAGCATCGCTATGCTCGGCACATTGCGGTGTTCGGCCAAATATCGCGTGTGCTCGAGTGCGATGCTCGAGTCAGTTCATTTAAATCTAATTTAGCCTCTATTTCTGAAAAGTTTCTGGCAGGATTCGAACTCTCAACCTTCTACATTTCAGCCAAGAATGTTAACCACTACACTATAGAGCTGCATGGGCAGTTATTTAAAAAAACATTTTTTATTTTTTTTTAAATGTAAAATTAGACTTCTGCTGTATAGGAATACTTACTAGTAGTAAAAAGTAAAAATTAGCTATTCATGCAGCTCTATAGTGTAGTGGTTAACATTCTCGGGTGTAATGTAGAAGGTTGTGAGTTTGAATACCTTCAGAAATAGAGGCTAAATAAAATTTATATATATACATACTTCTGATATATATGAATGCATAATATGTTGGAAACTACCGTGTTTCTCCAAAATAAGACAGGGTTTTATATTATTTTTTTCTCCAAAAAAAAGGGTTAGGGCTTATTATTGGGCTAGGGCTTATTTTGGCTCCATGAACATATTTTATATAGACACATGCCAATTACAGAAGAGTCCCTGGACAGTGTTTATATTAAATAGGACTATAACCCCCTTCATCCATAGGAATGCACCCATATACTGCAGTACATGGGTACATTCCTATGGATGAGGGGGGTTATAGTCATATTCGCCACACATTTTATTGCCCCTGAGCTGTCCTTACCCAAGGGACCTAGGCAGCAATCTACGGTACCAGGGAGAGCAGATACGGCACGGGAGAGATGTTTGGAGCTCCGCCAGGCAGCAGAGAGGAGAAGGAGATCCACCTGCTGCCTCCTTCATGTAAGTAAGAAGGTGCGGGCTGGCGGCAGTACAGGGCATACAGAGAAGTCGCCAGCTCGCGGGCTGCCGGCATAATTTAGCGTTTAGTGAAGCCGCCAGCCCGCCCGTCAGGTCCTGCTTAGTGCTGCGATGTATGCGCGGGCTGGCAGCTTCACTGAAGGCTAATTCACTGAAGCCTGCGCTGCACGCCCGCCCACAGTTTCATGGCAGCTCAGGAGCCATTAGCGCGCGCTCCTGAGCTGCTGCAGCCCGCACATTTCCCCCACCTTCCCCTTTATATAAAATAAAATACGGCTGTATCTAGGGCTTATTTTTGGAGTAGGACTTATATTTTAAGCCTACTCCAAAAACCCTGCAAAATAGCGCTAGGGCTTATTTTCGGGGAAACATGATGTTTTAGCCATATAATATATTATAATATATTATTATATACTATATATTATACATATATAATATATGTAAAAATCTATATATATGTTTAGATTAAATTTAGCCTCTATTTCTGAAAAGTACTAGTAAGTATTCCTATATAGCAGAAGTCTCCTTATTTTTTTATTTTATTTTTTTAAATAACTGGCCATGCAGCTCTATAGTGCAGTGAATAAGATTCTTGGCTGTAATGTAGAAGGTTGTGAGTTCGAATCCCGCCAGAAACTTTTCAGAAATAGAGGCTAAATTAGATTTAAATACACTGGGTGTATCCATATATGGACATAGCTATATATGGAGTCAGAGCAGGGACTCCTAATCCGAACTAGAGTCCCGACACCCTCTCCTCTTCAGAGCAGGGGGTGCCTGGTTTAATGCTCGGGTTCTTCCATTGTGCTTGGGTGGGGGGGAATTGCCCCCCTTATGTTATTCTTTGCCCCCCCCCCCCCCCCCCCCGATGCCTTCCTGCTGAGTCCCTAATGAGCGCTTCCATTATGGAAGCGCTCATTAGTACCGAAGGACTAATCTGGACGTGGTGAGTAGGCTGCGTAGGGCTGCACACAGCGTGAGGGCGCCCTGTGACCTCACGCTGTGCGCGCCAGTTCAGAGCACAGTCGACTGAGGAAAAAGAAAATTGCAGGCGGCGTCCAGGAGCAGGAGAGGTAAGTGGTTTTTTATTTTATAAAAAATGAGGGGGCATACTCGGGGCTAATGAGGGGCATAATAGGGGCTAATGAGAGGCATAATGGGGGCTAATTAGAGACATAATGGGGGCTAATTAGAGACATAATGGGGGCTAATTAGAGTATTAGAGGCATAATGGGGCTAATGAGGCATATGGGGGCTAATAAGATGCATAATGGGGGCTAATGAGAGGCATCATGGGGGCTAATTAGAGATACAATGGGGGCTAATTAGACTATTAGAGGCATAATGGGGGATAATGAGGCATATGGGGGCTAATGAGGCATATGGGCGCTAATAAGAGGCATAATAGGGGCTAATAAGAGGCATAATGGGGGCTTATTAGAGACATAATGGGGGCTAATGAGGCATATGGGAGCTAATTAGGCATATGGGGGCTAATGAGGCATACGGGGGCTAATAAGAGGCATAATGTGGGCTAATGAGGCATAATGGCTTATAATGGGGTCTAATGAGGCATCAGGGATGATATGGGGGCTAATGAGAGGCATGGGGGTGTAAGAGGCATAATAGGGGCTAATAAGAGGAATAATGGGGGCTAATGAGGCATAAGGGCTTATAATGGGGGCTAATGAGGCATAAGGGCTGCTATGGGGGCTAATGAGAGGCATGGGGGCTGATATGGGTGTGATAAGAGGCATAATGGGGACTAATAAGAGGAATAATGGGGGCTAATGAGGCATAAGGGCTTATAATGGGGCTAATGTGGCATAAAGGCTGATATGGGGGCTAATAAGAGGCATGAGGGGTGATATGGGGGTGTAAGAGGCATAATAGGGGCTAATAAGAGGCATAATGTGGGCTAATGAGGCATAAGGGCTTATAATGGGGGCTAATGAGGCATAAGGGCTGCTATGGGGGCTAAGGAGGCATGGGGGCTGATATCGGAGTGATGAGAGGCATAATGAGGGCTAATAAAAGGCATAGTAACAGTGTCATCCACAGATGCCCCCATAACAGTGTGTCTTCCACAGATCCACCATAACACTGCGCCTGCGCACTGACGACAGACAGAAAGAAGGGGAAAGAATCCCCGGAAGCAAGCAGAGGACGGCACAGCAGGGGACTGAATAGCTTCTTTTGTAAGTAAATTGTTTCATTATAAATGTATCCCTGCAGACCGCAATACTCTCGTATTTTGTAATCTTATTTATATATACTTATTTTTGTTTTTTGCCCCCCCCATTTTTGATTGTGGTATCTCTTGTGCCCCCCCCCCCCCCCCCCCTATATATTGTTCCTAGAGTCGCCACTGACCAACACTAATGGTCACTTGTCACGGAAGGTGTACAGGAAACAAGACAATACAAAATGAATATATGACTCACTGGATCCAAAACTAAGGAACAAAAGGGAGACCCCTGCATAAGACCTGGCTCTCTCCCTGACTGCTCAGCCTATGCGAAGATCCCAATGGTAGATGATCGCATATTCTCGTACCTCGACTGTATAACACCTGAACACCCTATAATAGTGAGGGGACACGACCACCGGCTCCCTACACTAGACACGGAGGGAGTCAGGGTCACCTGGGATCCAGCAAACATAAAATCACAAATGAATGTAACACTATCTTGTAGAAGACTGGGAAATAGGATCAGCATGCACACACACTCCAGGAAGTTGTATAAGCCGCACACTAATGCATTATGGGGAGGAATTTAAAGGGATGCAATCAGTCCAACTACAAGACAGCTGAGAGAGGCTAACGAGATGAGGAACTGAAGACCAACACAAAGAAAGCTCAAGGAGGAGGTTCTAAAAAGGCATCTGTCAGAGCTTCTCAGATGTCTGGTTGTGACAGTACCCCTCCCTCTACGAGTGGACTCCGGACACTCAGAGCCCACCTTCTCAGGATGGGACCTATGGAAATCCCTGATGAGACGAGAGGTCTTAATGTCCGTCACTGGGACCCACATCCTCTCCTCAGGACCATAACCCTCCCAATGAACGAGGTACTGGAGAGAACCGCGGACAACCCGAGAATCCACAATCCTAGAGACCTGAAATTCAAGATTACCATCAACCCTATCGGAGGAGGAGGCAAAGGCGAGGTACAATGGGTTGAACATAAGGTTTAATAAGGACTTATGAAAAACATTATGGATTTCCAAGTCTGAGGAAGATCAAGACGGTAGGCAACAGGATTGATGACAGACAAGATTTTGTAAGGCCCAATAACCTAGGACCAACTTCCAGGAGGGAACCTTCAATTTGATATTCTTGGTAGACAACCACACCGATCACCAACATTCAGGTCCGGACAGGCACACGTCTCTTATCTGCCACACGCTTATATCTCTCACTCATGCTCTTTAGATATCCTGAATCTTTTGCCAAATAGATGACAAAGACGAGGAGAATCTGTCCTCATCAGGTAAACCAGAAGACCCCTCTCCCGAGAAAGTCCCAAACTGCGGATGAAACCCATATGCACCAAAAAATGGTGACTTATCAGAGGACTCCTGACGACGGTTATTTAAAGCAAACTCAGCAAGGGACAAAAAAGAACACCAATCCTCCTGATTCTCCGCCACAAAACAGCGCAGATATGTCTCCAGATTCTGATTGACGCGCTCTGTCTGGCCATTCGACTGCGGGTGGAAAGCAGAAGAGAATGACAACCGAACCCCCAAGCGAGAACAGAAAGCCTTCCAGAATCTGGAAACAAACTGCGTGCCCCTATCAGAGACTATGTCTGAAGGAATACCATGCAATTTGACAATGTGATCAATAAATGCCTGCGCCAGCGTCTTAGCATTGGGCAAACCAGGAAAAGGGATGAAATGCACCATTTTGCTAAAACGGTCCACCACCACCAGAATCACAGTCTTCCCCGAGGAACGAGGCAGGTCCGTTATGAAGTCCATGGACAGATGTGTCCAAGGACGGGAAGGAATGGGTAAGGGAAGGAGAGGACCTGATGGCCGTGAATGAGGGACTTTGGCACGAGCGCAAGTCTCGCAGGCTGCCACAAAACCCTCAACCGACTTACGAAGCGCAGGCCACCAGAATCTCCGAGCGATGAGATCCACTGTGGCTCTTGCCCCCGGGTGCCCAGCAAGGACCGTATCGTGGTGTTCCTTAAAAATCTTGTGTCTTAAAGCGAGAGGCACAAACAACCTCCCAGGAGGACAAAGATCAGGAGCCTCTGACTGGGCTGCCTGCACCTCTGCCTCCAATTCAGGAAAAAGAGCAGAGACCACCACACCTTCAGCCAAAATGGGAACCGGGTCTTCAAAATTCCCACCTCCCGGAAAAAAACGTGACAGGGCATCTGCCTTCACATTCTTAACCCAGGGCGGAACGTGACAACAAAATTAAACCTTGAAAAGAACAAAGACCATCTGGCCTGTCTCGGGTTCAGACGCTTGGCTGACTCCAAGTAGGCCAGATTTTTATGGTCAGTAAACGGTAATAGGGTGTCTGGCTCCCTCTAGCCAATGGCGCCATTCCTCAAAAGCCAACTTGATGGCCAACAATTCCCTATCTCCCACATCGTAATTTCTCTCTGCGGAGGAGAGTTTTCTTCGAGAAAAAGGCACACGGTCGCCATTTGGCAGGAGAGGAACCCTGAGACAAGACCGCCCCACCCACCTCAGAAGCATCAACCTCAACTATGAAGGGTAGAAATATCAGGTTGTACCAAGATGGGAGCGGAAGCAAAACTCTCCTTGATATTAGAAAAGCCTTACGCGCCTCTACTGACCAGAAGAAAAATCTACCCCCTTTCTGGTCATATCAGTGAGTGGTTTAACAATAGAGGAATAATTCAAAATAACTTCCTGTAATAATTGGCAAAGCCCAAAAAACGCATCAGCGCCTTCTGATTCTCAGGAAGCTCCCACTCAAGCACAGCGCGGACCTTCTCGGGGTCCATGCGAAAACCAGAAGCGGAGAGAAGAAACCCCAGAAATTGAATTTCTGGAACCGCAAACACACATTTTTCCAGTTTCGCGTATATTTATTCTCCCGCAGGATGAGCAAGACCTGACGTAAATGTTCCTTATGAGTTTTGAAATCAGGAGAAAAAATCAAAATGTCATCCAAATACACTAATACAAATTTTCCCATTAAATGATAAAAAATGCTGTTCACGAAATGCTGAAAAACGGCTGGGGCATTCATCAAACCAAAAGGCATAACCAAATTCTCAAAATGGCCCTCAGGGGTATTGAAGGCCGTCTTCCATTCGTCTCCTTCTCTGACCCTGACCAGGTTGTATGCCCCTCTTAGATCTAATTTGGAAAAGACTTTAGCCCCAACAATCTGGTTAAACAGGTCCGGGATCAGAGGAAGCGGATAAGGGTCACGAATTGATACTGTTCAGCTCCCTGAAATCCAGACAAGGTCTTAAAGAACCATCTTTTTTCTTAACAAAGAAAAAACCAGCGGCAACAGGTGACTTCGAGGGTCGTATGTGTCCTTTTCTCAGACTCTCAGAGATATAAGCACGCATAGCGACCTCTCAGGTTGGGAAAGATTGTATAAACGAGATTTAGGCAGCTTGGCGCCTGGGATGAGATTAATAGGGCAATCGTACTCCCTGTGCGGGGGCAAATCCTGAACTCCACTCTCAGAGAAGACATCCGAAAATTCAGAGAGAAAAGATGGTACAGTCTTAGTAGAACCTCAGAAACAGATGTCGTGAGGCAATTCTCTCTGCAAAAGTCACTCCAACCATTTATTTGCCTCGCTTGCCAATCAATGGTGGGGTTATGTTTAGTGAGCCAGGGTAGCCCCAACACAAGAGGAGTAGGCAACCGCTAAGGACGAAACATGACACATCCTCAACATGAGCATCACTCACAATTAAACGGATATTGTGAACTATGCCCTTTAATGATTTCTGAGAAAGTGGAGCGGAATCAATAGCAAAAACAGGAATATCCTTTCCCAAAGTGCACACCTGGAAACCATGAGTTATCGCAAATGATTATCAATGAGATTGACAGCTGCTCCACTATCTACAAAAATCTCACAAAAAATGTTCTTGCTCTCTAGCGCCACCCTAGCAGGCAGGACAAAACGGGAACTACAAGCAAACGGAAAACCTTCAATTTCCGCCTCAACCCTGCCAATAGTAACAGATGGAACATTTTTAAAAGATTTTTTCCTTTTGTTTCTTTATTACTCCCAGAAAACTGCCTGAATCTCCTAGAGGGACAAACATTTGCCAAATGATTTATACCTCCACAACAAAAACAAACCTTCCCATGCGGCTGAATCTTCTATTGTCAGAGGCAATCAACCCCAGCTGCATGGGCTCCTGCTCAGAAGGGGCTGACAGCGACTGAGACCCCTGCGCACAGAATGAGACCG
>NW_025334129.1:163859-301456 GCF_014858855.1 Bufo gargarizans | reverse complement strand
CCGGGCACTGCCAGACCCGACCTCCACCCGGGCACTGCCAGACCCGACCTCCACCCGGGCACTGCCAGACCCGACCTCCACCCGGGCACTGCCAGACCCGACCTCCACCCGGGCACTGCCAGACCCGACCTCCACCCGGGCACTGCCAGACCCGACCTCCACCGGCACTGCCAGACAGACATCCACCAGGGCACTGCAAGACCGCCCTCCACCCGGGCACTGCCAGACCGAACGCCACCCGGGCACTGCCAGACCGACCGCCACCGGCACTGCCAGACCCGACTTCCACCCGGGCACAGCGAGACCCAACTTCCACCCGGGCACCATGAGACCCAGCCCCTAACTGGCCATTGTGAGACACAACCCCTACCTGGGTATTGTGATACTAGACCTTTACCTGTGCATTGTGAGAACCAGTCTCCAAAGTCTTTATCCGGGCATTGTGAGTCCTAACCCCTAACCTGGTCATTTTTAGACTTGGACCCTACCTGGCTATCGGGAGACCCAGCCTCAACCTGGACACTGAGAGTCAACCTCTGGCCATTGTGTCCATCTTTGTATTTCGAGACATAGGTATTGTGAAACCCAACCTTCACCTGGGGATTATGAGACAAAGTCTCCATCTAGGCATTGTGAGACCTGACCCCTATGTAGACTCAACCTCCACTCTATCTGGGCATTCTGAGACCCAGTCTTCTCTTGGATGAGTTTGAGGTCTTCACAACCTGACAATTGAATGCTTATCCTTTGTAATTATCATCATAAAAATTCTGTATCTGAGTCTGTGATCTATATGGGAAGAAACTGCAGAAGAGATCCTTTTGGTGTGAGAGAAACATGGAGACATGAAAGAATGAGAGAGATGGAAAGTAGAGAAGAAGCACTTTATTCAGCAATGATGTAACCGCACAAGCCAACGATCAGGAGCAGCAGAAGCCTCATCCTCCAGGTATCTGCACTCACCTCTCCTGCCACCATTCACACAAAACACCATAAAAACACCTGGAAAGTGAAGCACACGACCCATCTATAGATATATGTACATGACAGAAGAGGCGGGGGATGGCGAGACCTCCATGTCTGACATTCAGTTCAGTGACCACAGAAGATAGGGCAGCAGCTGAGAGACAGCAATAGTTAAGAGAGGATGAGAAGGCGAGCATGGAGGGTGATCCAGGACAATGACCGTGTGCATCTGCATAGAGGACCAGTCTGGAGAATCTCTGGAGATGACAGGTGATGAGGTGCATGACAGAGACAGGCCACAGGAGAGCAGTGACATGATCGGCAGATGGACAGAGGAGTACAGCTGGTGGAAGTCAGGGCTCAGAGAGAGGTAATGTCATTAAGGGCATTATCCAGTTCCTCACTGATGGCCTTAAACTTCATCTTCTGAGAATAGACCTCATCTATAGAGTATTGGGAGAACAGAAGGCACAGAGCAGAGAGTCAGACCGGAGCATAACAGAGTAGAAAATATAGGGAAAGGGGGCAGGGGTCAGGCAAAAGCAAGACAAACTTTCCATAATCAAAAGCAAACCCAGCTCACTGGTTCTGGACTCCAGATCCAGTACTCAATCCACGCACAGATACCGTCCTGCTTCAACATGCTTACATATCCAAAAAATGATTAGTCCGGCATGATTAAAACTTCTCTTTATTAGTACAATTTAAAGGGCTTGTCCAAGTTATTTTTAATTCTGACCTATCCGATCAGCTGAATGACGAGAAGCTGTGAGCTGCACTGGCCGATCTGCAGGCCACACCCCCTGCACTGGCCGATCTGCAGGCCACACCCCCTGCACTGGCCGATCTGCAGGCCTCACCCCCTGCACTGGCCGATCTGCTGGCCACACTCCCTGCACTGGCCGATCTGCTGGCCACACCCCCTGCACTGGCCGATCTGCTGGCTGAGCTATCTGCCCTGTGTCTCCCCTCCCACTGGATTATTCAGCACAGTTTAACCCCTTCTACCAGTGCAGCCATTCCATCATTGCTTACCTGCGCGCCGTCAACAGTGCCGTGTAACTACAAGCTGTCCCATGAAATGAATTTCTATACAAGTGTATACCACAGAGCCATCCACAGAAGTGATCGCTACAGAGCCGCCCATGGAAGTGATCGCTACAGAGCCGCCATGGAAGTGATCGCTACAGAGCCGCCCATGGAAGTGATCGCTACAGAGCCGCCCATAGAAGTGATCGCTACAGAGCCGCCCATAGAAGTGATCGCTACAGAGCCGCCCATGGAAGTGATCGCTACAGAGCCATCCATGGAAGTGATCGCTACAGAGCCGCCCATGGAAGTGATCGCTACAGAGCCGCCCATGGAAGTGATCGCTACAGAGCCGCCCATGGAAGTGATCGCTACAGAGCCGCCCATGGAAGTGATCGCTACAGAGCCGTCCATAGAAGTGATCGCTACAGAGCCGTCCATAGAAGTGATCGCTACAGAGCCGTCCATAGAAGTGAATGGACAGTTTCTTGTCACGATGTAGATGGTGAGCAGGTTAACAAAGAAGTGAGGGCAGCGCTGACACAGTGCGCCGCCTACTCTTCAACCAGCTGAGGATAGGTCATCAATGAAAATAACTTGGACAACACCTTTAAGAATCCATCTTTGGACTCGCCACCACTTGTCCCCGTTGCGGCTTGTTATTGCCTGCACCGACCGCCGCCGGATGTTTTGAGCTGCGTGTCGGAGATGCAGCAGTGGACCTGCAGGGATACGGAGCGACGCAGGGGGTAGGTATCACCTATAGGAGGGGCCCGGGCATTGTGGGGGGCATTTTTAGAAGTGGATGACCCCTTTAAGACATCAAATGTGTTAATGGGGTTGTCCAAGTTGCTTTTTTGTTCTTTGTATGTTTCTAACTAAACGTACGGGGTTTACGATTCACTTCCCTCATTTCCAGTCGCGCTTTTCTCATATTTCACTGAGGGTCACATGACCTGTGATGTCAGCTTCCTTCCATGCTCTGATGAGGTTCTGAGCACAAGCCTGGGCTGTGGGAGGAGCAAGTCTGTGCACTGAGCATCACTGTGAAGGCTATGCTGGCTGGAGCAGCAAGCCACGCCCCCTGCACTGGCCAATCTGCAGGCCACACCCCCTGCACTGGCCGATCTGCAGGCCACACCCCCTGCACTGGCCGATCTGCAGGCCACACCCCCTGCACTGGCCGATCTGCAGGCCACACCCCCTGCACTGGCCGATCTTCAGGCCACACCCCCTGCACTGGCCGATCTGCAGGCCACACCCCCTGCACTGGCCGATCTGCTGGCCACACTCCCTGCACTGGCCGATCTGCTGGCCACACCCCCTGCACTGGCCGATCTGCTGGCCACACACCCTGCACTGGCAGATCTGCTGGCCACACCCCCTGCACTGGCCGATCTGCAGGCCACACCCCCTGCACTGGCCGATCTGCAGGCCACACCCCCTGCACTGGCCGATCTGCAGGCCACACCCCCTGCACTGGCCGATCTTCAGGCCACACCCCCTGCACTGGCCGATCTGCAGGCCACACCCCCTGCACTGGCCGATCTGCTGGCCACACTCCCTGCACTGGCCGATCTGCTGGCCACACCCCCTGCACTGGCCGATCTGCTGGCTGAGCTATCTGCCCTGTGTCTCCCCTCCCACTGGATTATTCAGCACAGTTTAACCCCTTCTACCATCAGCAGCACAGACTCTGCTGAGCAGCTGCAGGGCTTTCTCTTCTCCAGGCAGCGAGGAGACAAATGCTGTGCACAGGTGTAAGCTGTGTTCTGGGGTGGGCTCCCCAGGATACAATGAAGTCACGTGGTGGGCTCCCCAGGATACAGTGAAGTCACGTGGTGGGCTCCCCAGGATACAGTGAAGTCACGTGGTGGGCTCCCCAGGATACAGTGAAGTCACGTGGTGGGCTCCCCAGGATACAGTGAAGTCACGTGGTGGGCTCCCCAGGATACAGTGAAGTCACGTGGTGGGCTCCCCAGGATACGGTGAAGTCACGTGGTGGGCTCCCCAGGATACAGTGAAGTCACGTGGTGGCCTCCCCAGGATACAATGAAGTCACGTGGTGGGCTCCCCAGGATACAGTGAAGTCACGTGGTGTGCTCCCCAGGATACAGTGAAGTCACGTGGTGGGCTCCCCAGGATACAGTGAAGTCACGTGGTGGGCTCCCCAGGATACAGTGAAGTCACGTGGTGGGCTCCCCAGGATACAGTGAAGTCACGAACGAGGAAAACGATGAGCGAATGAGTTCCAGCAATGTCGTTGCACTGTACAGCAGGGACTTGTAGTCCCACACATACAATATAAGTACCCAGCAGTCAGACTGCAGACAGGGCAGCACTTGTATTCACTCCTTTTGCAGAGCAGGGGGAGGGGAAGGGCAGTTTTTGTCGACACCCACAAATATTCAGAGATTGTTGGTACACGCCCCCACAGCTCTGCAACTGCATGTCAACAAAAGGCCAGAGCAGGACTAGGGAAATAAGGAAATAGAATCGTTTTGCCTAAAACTTGCTTACCTTATGTCTATACTGCGGACCCTCAGATTTACAAAGCGTTATTATTTTTTACATAACTCAGACAACCCCTTTAAGTGATAAAAGTGGTGGAGACTCCAAAGATGGATTTTTAATGTTTACTAATAAAGGAGAAGTTTTATTCATGCTGGACAACCCAGCAGAGACAACCCAGCAGAGACAACCCAGCAAGTGAAACCCACAACAGAAAAACCAGCAAGTAAAACCCAGCACAGAGAAACCAGCAAGTAAAACCCAGCACAGAGAAACCAGCAAGTAAAACCCAGCGCAGAGAAACCAGCAAGTAAAACCCAGCACAGAGAAACCAGCAAGTAAAACCCAGCACAGAGAAACCAGCAAGTAAAACCCAGCACAGAGAAACCAGCAAGTAAAACCCAGCGCAGAGAAACCAGCAAGTGAAACCCACAACAGAAAAACCAGCAAGTAAAACCCAGCACAGAGAAACCAGCAAGTAAAACCCAGCACAGAGAAACCAGCAAGTAAAACCCAGCACAGAGAAACCAGCAAGTAAAACCCAGCACAGAGAAACCAGCAAGTAAAACCCAGCACAGAGAAACCAGCAAGTAAAACCCAGCGCAGAGAAACCAGCAAGTAAAACCCAGCACAGAGAAACCAGCAAGTAAAACCCAGCACAGAGAAACCAGCAAGTAAAACCCAGCACAGAGAAACCAGCAAGTAAAACCCAGCACAGAGAACCCAGTGGGGACGTAAGGATGATGCAATGATGACCCAGGAATCATGACACAGCATGGACAATCCAGTGAGAACAAGCCAGTCAGAAAAAAATTATTAAGAACATTCCAGTGAGAACAATGCAGCAAAGACAACCCATCAAGGATATTCCAGTTGAGATAACCCATAAAGTACAACCTAGCAAAGACAATTTAACAAGAACATCATTCGTAGGACAACACAGCAAGAACAACCCAACAATGACGATCCAACAAAGACAACCCATCACAGACAACCCAGTAAGGATGACCCAGCAAAGACAACCAAGGCAGGAACAACCCAGCAAAGACAATTTAACAAGAACATCCTTGGTAAGACAAGCCAACATGGACAGTCCAGCAGCAACAATCCAGTTAGAAGAACCCAACAATGACAGTCCAACCAAGAAAACCCAGTGAGGACAACACGTGAAGGACATTCAAGCACAGTAAAAGCTGCACATGTTGTCAAATATTGATGCTGGTTGGGTTTTCACACACAGCTCATAGTCTATTCAGAGTTGACAACCAAGAAGGTTTCCTGAGAACCCATGAGCAGGTGGACGATTCTCATAGGGGTTTCCTATGGACAGAATGTTCTCCCTGCTCATATAGGATTTTATATGCAGTACAGCCTTTTACCTTCAAGGTCATCGATTGTCTTCTCCAGCTTTGCCACAGATTTTTCTGCAAATTCAACTCTGCTTTCAGCCTAAAAATACAGAACATTTTATAAAGTGAAGCCATTACTTCCACGATAAGTACAAGCAAGAAGGGTAGTCCAGACTCACCTCCTTCAAACGCTCACTGAGATGTCTTATCTCATCCTCATAATGGTCTTCTTTAGATGAATACTATGGAAGGGGAGATTGAGAAGATCAAGTTCTATCATTAGGAGATAAAGACAATGGGGACTGGTGAGGATATGAGTGTTTCACATCAGGGTTAGACATATTAGAGGGGTGGTGCTTCCATGCATGGTGTTGGATAAGAATGAAGCAGCTCCTGTATAGGTCTAAAAAGAAGACATAGTTTGGGGAACTTTTAGATTTGTTAACAGTTGGCCCAGGATTCTGAAGACTGTCCTGTATACATAAAGGACATGATACCTTATCTGCTTGAGCCTCAAGGGACTTTAGGTTATTGGTGACATTCTTCAGCTCCTCCTCCAAGTCACCAAATTTACTGTGCCAGGATATTAACACGAGGGATGTGAAGCAAGGACGTGAGGATGTGCAGAATGGAGAACGTGTGAGGGAAGAAAAAGAGGAAGAGAAAAAGGTGGAAGAGCAGTGATGAGAAAAAAACAAAATAAGATGAATGAGTAGCGAAATAAAGAAGACCAACAACTACAAGGAGACGGATATATCAGCTATTAGAAGACTTGGTGGGAGAGGAAATCTCTGATGTGAAGATAAAAACAGCAAAAGTGAATTGTGTACGGGAGGTCAGCACCACCAAAGTCAACTCATATGGAAGACAGAATAGCACAATATGTCTACAATAGATGGGCACATCGTAGGAATGACAACTCTGTACACTTGTACTGTGACTTGCTGGAGCTTTAGGTTTACAGTAAGATCTCATACACAGATCAGAGAGAGAAGCTGAGAACTTTGATATAGAGAAGAGATATGTGCAGAGGATAGACAGCAGACATGGGAGTCCTCCCCTCCAATACCTCCTCTTCTGCTGCTATCAGGGATTTCAAGCTCTGATCCATGGTCCGAACCTCGGCTTCTAGCTCCCTGTACCGACTTGGATGGAAAAAAACGTATCACATTCAGAGAGACTCAGAAAATGGATGTACACAGTGAATGGAAAGAACAATGGGATTTCACACCTGTAATAATGATGTCACTCTAGCTTAGTGACATCACTGGCCAGTATAATTGCATCACTTTGGCTTCTTGACATTTTAGATTAAGTAACTCCCCATATAATGACAACACTCTCACCTAATAATATCACATGATGACAGGTAGGTCTATGTAGGAGGAGTCATGATTGTCATATTGATGGTAGAGGTCTATGTAGGAGTTATAGTGATGGTAGAGGTCTATGTAGGAGTCACAGTGATGGTAGAGGTCTATGTAGGAGTCACAGTGATGGCAGAGGTCAATGTAGGAGTCATAGTGATGGTAGAGGTCTATGTAGGAGTCATAGTGATGGTAGAAAGTCTATGTAGGAGTCATAGTGATGGTAAATGTCTATGGAGGGGATACAGTAATAGTACTGGTCTATGGTGGGGTTAAAGTGATGGTAGAGGTCTATGTAGGACTCATATTGATGGTAGAGGCCTATGTAATAGTCATAGTGATTGTAGAGGTCTATGGAGGAGTCATAGTGATGGTAGAGGTCTATGGAGGAGTCAAAGTGATGGTAGAGGTCTATGTAGGAGTTAAAGTGATGGTAGAGGTCTATGGAGGAGTCATAGTGATGGTAGTGGTCTATGGAGGAGTCATAGTGATGGTAGAAGTCTATGTAGAAATCATAGTGATGGTAGAGGTCGATGTAGGAGTCAAAGTGATGGTAGAGGTCTATGTAGGAGTCATAGTGATGGTAAAGGTCTATGGAGGGGATACAGTAATAGTAAAGGTCTATGGTGGGGTTACAGTGATGGTAGAGGTCTATGAAGGAGTCATAGTGACGGTAGAGGTCTATGTAGGAGTCATAGTGATGGTAGAGGTCTATGTAGGAGTCATAGTGATGGTAGAGGTCTATGGAGCAGTTATAGTGATGGTAAAGGTCTATGGAGCAGTCATAGTGATGGTAAAGGTCTATGGAGGGGATACAGTAAAAGTACAGGTCAATGGTAGGGTTAAAGTGATGGTAGAGGTCTATGTAGGAGTCATATTGATGGTAGAGGTCTATGGAGGAGTCAAAGTTATGGTAGAGGTCTATGTAGGAGTTACAGTGATGGTAGAGGTCTATGTAGGAGTCATAGTGATGGTAGAGGTCTATGTAAGAGCCATAGTGATGGTAGAGGTCTATGTAAGAGCCATAGTGATGGTGGAGGTCTATGGAGGAGTCATAGTGATGGTAGTGGTCTATGGAGGAGTCACAGTGATGGTAGAGGTCTATGGAGAAGTCATAGTGATAGTAAAGGTCTATGGAGAAGTCATGGTGATGGTAAAGGTCTATGGACAGGATACAGTAATAGTACAGGTCTGTGGTGGGATTACAGTGATGGTAGAGGTCTGTGTAGGAGTCATAGTGATGGTAGAGGTCTATGGAGGAGTCATAGTGATGGTAGAGGTCTATGGAGGAGACATAGTGATGATAGAGGTCTATGGAGGAGTCATAGTGATGGTAGAGGTCTATGGAGGAGTCATAGTGATGGTAGATATCACTATGTATATAAATGAGAACCTTCACAGACATAGTGATGGTAGAGGTCTATAGAGGGGTTACCTAGATATCACTATGTATATAAATGAGAACCTTCACAGACATAGTGATGGTAGAGGTCTATAGAGGGGTTACAGTAATAGTACAGGTCTATGGTGGGGTTACAGTATCGGTAGAGGTCTATGTAGGAGTCACAGTGATGGTAGAGGCATATGGAGGAGTTACAGTGATGGTAGAGGTCTATGGAGGGGATAAAGTGACAGTAGAGGTCTATATAGGAGTCTTAGTGATGGTAGAGGTCTATGTAGGATTTACAGTGATGGTAGAGGTCTATGGAGGGGTTACAGTAATAGTACAGGTCTATGGTGGGGTTACAGTGACGGTAGAGGTCTATGTAGGAGTCATAGTGATGGTAGAGGTATATGGAGGAGTTACCGTGATGGTAGAGGTCTATGGACGGGATACAGTAATAGTACAGGGCTATGGTGGGGTTAAAGTGATGGCAGAGGTGTATAGTGGAGTCACAGATATGGTAGAGTTCTATAGAGGCGTTACATTGATGATACAGGTCGATGGAGGAGTCATAAAGATGGTGGAGGTGTACGGAGTTAAAGTGATGGTAGAGGTCTATGGAGGGATTACAGTGATGACGTATGTCTATGGAGGAGTCAATGTGATAGTATGATGGTAGAGGTCAATGGAGGAATCATAGTGATGGTAGAGATCTATTGAGGGGCTTGAATTATAGTAGAGGTCTATGGAGTGGTTATAGCGGTAGTACAGTGATGACATGTCTATAGGAGTCTCTGTGAAATAACAGGTATGACTTTTCATATGCGAAATGTGAATGCAGACGATGACCGAGGTCTCTGCCCAACAGTAGCTTCCACATCCCAACATGAGCAGCAATGCAACATAAAGAAAGTGGACAAATGGTCATTCAGTGAATTGCACGCTACTCACCTCTCTGCCACCTCGGCCCTCTCTTCAGATCGCTCTAATTCTCCCTCAATAATGATTAATTTCCGGGCAGCCTATGACAAAAGATGGAAGCACAGATTAGAACATCGTCCTAAGGAACAAGACAACTCTCAAGACACCGGCAGACCAGGAGACTAGGGCATCAGGAGAAAAATTAGAGACCAGGACACTGGGAGTAGACCAGGACATCTGGAGACCATAAGAGATTATACGAATATTATGGTAGGTAGGCCCTGGGTGTACTGATATCACAGGACATAGTAGGTAGGCCCAGGAGATGGTAGGTAGGTAATCCCCGCATGTACTTATATCAAAGGACATGGTAGGTAGGTCCAGGGTGTACTGATACCACAGGACATGGTAGGTAGGTCCCGGGTGTACTGATACTCACAGCATACCAGACGCCCCACGTGCTGGGGAGCGAGCGGCTTCCTCTGTGATCCACCAGACAGAACATGGTAGGTAGGTTCCGGGTCTACTGATATCACAGGACATGGTAGGTAGGTCCAGGGTGCACTGATGTTGCAGGACATGGTAGGTAGGTCCAGGGTGTACTAATATCACAGATTATGGTAGGTAGGTCCAGGGTGTACTAATATCACAGAACACGGTATTACGGTGCCACCTTTCCCATCAAAAAAATATCTTTTCCTGCTTTTCTGAATAAAAAATGCTGCGTTGGCCTCATGTGTGAACAGTGCAATGGAGAATCCATCCCCTCCTCATCTTCCAGTGGTCCTGAACCGTGTGGTCAGAGAGTCAGTGCGGTCCGTCAGGAGGAGATCAAGTTATAGTCAGTGCGGTCCGTCAGGAGGAGATCATTGTATAGTCAGTGCAGTCCGTCAGGAGGAGATCATTGTATAGTCAGTGCGGTCCGTCAGGAGGAGATCATTTTATAGTCAGTGCGGTCCGTCAGGAGGAATCATTTATAGTCAGTGCGGTCCGTAGGAGAATCATTGTATAGTCAGTGCGGTCCGTCAGGAGAGATCATTGTATAGTCAGTGCGGTCCGTCAGGAGGAGATCATTTGTATAGTCAGTGCGGTCCGTCAGGAGGAGATCATTGTATAGTCAGTGCGGTCCGTCAGGAGGGAGATCATTGTATAGTCAGTGCGGTCCGTCAGGAGGAGATCATTGTATAGTCAGTGCGGTCCGTCAGGAGGAGATCATTGTATAGTCAGTGCGGTCCGTCAGGAGGAGATCATTGTATAGTCAGTGCGGTCCGTCAGGAGGAGATCATTGTATAGTCAGTGCGGTCCGTCAGGAGGAGATCATTGTATAGTCAGTGCGGTCCGTCAGGAGGAGATCCTTGTATAGTCAGTGCGGTCCGTCAGGAGGAGATCATTGTATAGTCAGTGCGGTCCGTCAGGAGGAGATCATTGTATAGTCAGTGCGGTCCGTCAGGAGGAGATCATTGTATAGGTCAGTGCGGTCCGTCAGGAGGAGATCATTGTATAGTCAGTGCGGTCCGTCAGGAGGAGATCATTGTATAGTCAGTGCGGTCCGTCAGGAGGAGATCATTTTATAGTCAGTGCGGTCCGTCAGGAGGAGATCATGTGTATAGTCAGTGCGGTCCGTCGGAGGAGATCATTGTATAGTCCGTGCGGTCCGTCAGGAGGAGATCATTGTATAGTCAGTGCGGTCCGTCAGGAGGAGATCATTGTATAGTCAGTGCGGTCCGTCAGGAGGAGATCAATTGTAGTCCAGTGCGGTCCGTCAGGAGGAGATCATTGTATAGTCATGCGGTCCGTCAGGAGATCATTGTATAGTCAGTGCGGTCCGAGGAGATCATTGTATAGTCAGTGCGGTCCGTCAGGAGGAGATCATTGTATAGTCAGTGCGGTCCGTCAGGAGGAGATCATTGTATAGTCAGTGCGGTCCGTCAGGAGGAGATCATTGTATAGTCGTGCGGTCCGTCGTAGGAGATCATTGTATAGTCAGTGCGGTCCGTCAGGAGGCAGATCATGTATAGTCAGTGCGGTCCGTCAGGAGGGAGATCATTGTATAGTCAGTGCGGTCCGTCAGGAGGAGATCATTGTATAGTCAGTGCGGTCCGTCAGGAGGAGATCATTTATAGTCAGTGCGGTCCGTCAGGAGGAGATCATTGTATAGTCAGTGCGGTCCGTCAGGAGGAGATCATTGTATAGTCAGTGCGGTCCGTCAGGAGGAGATCATTGTATAGTCAGTGCGGTCCGTCAGGAGGATCATTGTATAGTCAGTGCGGTCCGTCAGGAGGAGATCATTTTATAGTCAGTGCGGTCCGTCAGGAGGAGATCATTGTATAGTCAGTGCGGTCCGTCAGGAGGAGATCATTGTATAGTCAGTGCGGTCCGTCAGGAGGAGATCATTGTATAGTCAGTGCGGTCCGTCAGGAGGAGATCATTGTATAGTCAGTGCGGTCCGTCAGGAGGAGATCATTGTATAGTCAGTGCGGTCCGTCAGGAGGAGATCATGTATAGTCAGTGCGGTCCGTCAGGAGGAGATCATTGTATAGTCAGTGCGGTCCGTCAGGAGGAGATCATTGTATAGTCAGTGCGGTCCGTCAGGAGGAGATCATTGTATAGTCAGTGCGGTCCGTCAGGAGGAGATCATTGTATAGTCAGTGCGTCCGTCAGGAGGAGATCATTGTATAGTCAGTGCGGTCCGTCAGGAGGAGATCATTAGTCATGATGTCCTCAGGAGATCATTATAGTCATGCGGTCCGTCAGGAGGAGATCATTGTATAGTCAGTGGCGGTCCGTCAGGAGGAGATCATTGTATAGTCAGTGCGGTCCGTCAGGAGGAGATCATTGTATAGTCAGTGCGGTCCGTCAGGAGGAGATCATTGTATAGTCAGTGCGGTCCGTCAGGAGGAGATCATTGTATAGTCAGTGGCGGTCCGTCAGGAGGATCATGGTGTATAGTCAGTGCGGTCCGTCAGGATAGATTATCAGTGCGGTCCGTCAGGAGGAGATCATTGTATAGTCAGTGCGGTCCGTCAGGAGGAGATCATTGTATAGTCAGTGCGGTCCGTCAGGAGGAGATCATTGTATAGTCAGTGCGGTCCGTCAGGAGGAGATCATTGTATAGTCAGTGCGGTCCGTCAGGAGGAGATCATTGTATAGTCAGTGCGGTCCGTCAGGAGGAGATCATTTATAGTCAGTGCGGTCCGTCAGGAGAGATCATTTATAGTCAGTGCGGTCCGTCAGGAGGAGATCATTGTATAGTCAGTGCGGTCCGTCAGGAGGAGATCATTGTATAGTCAGTGTCCGTCAGGAGGAGATCATTGTATAGTCAGTGCGGTCCGTCAGGAGGAGATCATTTTAGTCAGTGCGGTCCGTCAGGAGGAGATCATTTTAGTCAGTGCGGTCCGTCAGGAGGAGATCATTGTATAGTCGTGTCCGTCAGGAGGAGATCATTGTATAGTCAGTGCGGTCCGTCAGGAGGAGATCATTGTATAGTCAGTGCGGTCCGTCAGGAGGAGATCATTGTATAGTCAGTGCGGTCCGTCAGGAGGAGATCATTGTATAGTCAGTGCGGTCCGTCAGGAGGAGATCATTGTATAGTCAGTGCGGTCCGTCAGGAGGAGATCATTGTATAGTCAGTGCGGTCCGTCAGGAGGAGATCATTGTATAGTCAGTGCGGTCCGTCAGGAGGAGATCATTGTATACGTCAGTGCGGTCCGTCAGGAGGAAGATCATTGTATAGTCAGTGCGGTCCGTCAGGAGGAGATCATTGTATAGTCAGTGCGGTCCGTCAGGAGGAGATCATTGTATAGTCAGTGCGGTCCGTCAGGAGGAGATCATTGTATAGTCAGTGCGGTCCGTCAGGGAGGAGATCATTGTATAGTCAGTGCGGTCCGTCAGGAGGAGATCATTGTATAGTCAGTGCGGTCCGTCAGGAGGAGATCATTGTATAGTCAGTGCGGTCCGTCAGGAGGAGATCATTGTATAGTCAGTGCGGTCCGTCAGGAGGAGATCATTGTATAGTCAGTGCGGTCCGTCAGGAGGAGATCATTGTATAGTCAGTGCGGTCCGTCAGGAGGAGATTCATTTTATAGTCAGTGCGGTCCGTCAGGAGGAGATCATTGTATAGTCAGTGCGGTCCGTCAGGAGGAGATCATTTATAGTCAGTGCGGTCCGTCAGGAGGAGATCATTGTATAGTCAGTGCGGTCCGTCAGGAGGAGATCATTGTATAGTCAGTGGTCCGTCAGGAGGAGATCATTGTATAGTCAGTGCGGTCCGTCAGGAGGAGATCATTGTATAGTCAGTGCGGTCCGTCAGGAGGAGATCATTGTATAGTCAGTGCGGTCCGTCAGGAGGAGATCATTGTATAGTCAGTGCGGTCCGTCAGGAGGAGATCATTGTATAGTCAGTGCGGTCCGTCAGGAGGAGATCATTGTATAGTCAGTGCGGTCCGTCAGGAGGAGATCATTGTATAGTCAGTGCGGTCCGTCAGGAGGAGATCATTGTATAGTCAGTGCGGTCCGTCAGGAGGAGATCATTGTATAGTCAGTGCGGTCCGTCAGGAGGAGATCATTGTATAGTCAGTGCGGTCCGTCAGGAGGAGATCATTTATAGTCAGTGCGGTCCGTCAGGAGGAGATCATTGTATAGTCAGTGCGGTCCGTCAGGAGGAGATCATTGTATAGTCAGTGCGGTCCGTCAGGAGGAGATCATTGTATAGTCAGTGCGGTCCGTTAGGAGGAGATCATTGTATAGTCAGTGCGGTCCGTCAGGAGGAGATCATTGTATAGTCAGTGCGGTCCGTCAGGAGGAGATCATTGTATAGTCAGTGCGGTCCGTCAGGAGGAGATCATTGTATAGTCAGTGCGGTCCGTCAGGAGAAGATCATTGTATAGTCAGTGCAGTCAGTTAGTAGCTTGCATTCATCCTCAAATCCTTCGGTTGTGGAGCAATTCCGCTTTGCTCGGAGGTATTGCCCCATTGGGATGCCTTTTTCAATGTAGTTGGATGGTGGCTCTCCCAATGGAGTAGGCTATTTGTTGAGGTAGGTTTTCTGTATATGGTTGTTCTAATACTGCCATCATTTTCCAGGACAATCGTGAGGTCTAAAAAATTCAGTTTTCTTTTCAATCTCTGCAGTAAATTTGAGGCCTAGTGCATTATTATTGAGTTTCTCAACAAAGTCAAGAAAATGTGCTTCAGTGCTTTCCCATAAAATTATAATGTTGTCGATAAATTGACCCCAATAAAGTATGTGCTTAGTGAAATCATGGTGCTCCTCTGTAAATACTGTTCTTACCACCCTAAAAATACATTTGCAAAAATCTTCCCCATTGCTGTCCCAGTGGTCTGTAAATAAAAATTCCCATCAAAAATGAAATAATTGTGTGTTAATAAAAATTCAAGTAGTGACAAAACAAAATGATTGTGCTCGTAGTGCTGTGCGCCTTCACTGTAAATAATATTCTACTGCTCCTAGGCCTAAATCATGCCTGATGCTGGTGTAGAGAGCCTCTACGTCCAGACTGGCAATCATGGTGGTCTTGTTGACCTGGATGTCCTGGAGTTTGGCCAGTGTGTCTTTTGTGTCTTTTAAATAAGACGATAGGCTAGAGACAAAGGGGGGTATCATTTGGTCCACATAGCCGCTAATCCCTGCACACAGGCTCCGATTGCCCGATACCATAGGCCTCCCCGGGATGGGGTCACGTTTTTTGTGTACTTTGGGAATGGCATAAAACGTAGCTATAGTGGGTTTGGGATTGAATAGGACTCTGAACTCATCTTTAGTAATTAGATTTTTTAGAATATTTTTCAGATCTTGTTTAAACTGCTCTGTTGGATTTCCTTTTAGTAATTGATACGTTTTTGTATCTCTCAGTAGGGTCATTACCATTTGTAGATAGTAGTCTTTATCGAGGAGACCTATATTTCCGCCCTTATCGGAGGGCTTGATTTCTAAGTTCTTTTCCTTCATAAGGTGGTCCAGGGCTTCTTTCCTGTTTTGTTAGATTTGATCCCAGGGATGCTTTCCTTGTTGTGATTTTTTGAAGATCCCTCGTAAAATGACTCAATTTTCCCATACTTGGTGAATCCCGACTGTGGAGTCGGTGTACTATGGGGTGCACTAGGTGGTATTATTTCCCCCCTGTGTTCTCTCTGCAGTTCCTCTAAAATCTGCTGTAACCTCTTTTGCGTTATGTTTTTGTGGATCTCTTTCCAGGTTTTTGTGTTCTTTATGTTGGGCCAGTTTTCTTGCAAATAGGTTGATATCTTTGACCCAACTGAAGCAGTCAAAGTATGGTACTGGTGTAAAAGATAGACCCTTGTATAACAGAGTTTCATATTCTGGTGTTAGTGTCAGGCTGGTTAGATTGATGATCTGCGTCCCGTTAGTTTGTGGTGGCTCAGCAGCTATGTCCCCTGTCGATATCCCCGTTTGTCTCTGTCCCTGAGTTGTACCCCAGGCTCCAAAAAATGTGGCATGAATGTTTGGGTAGTGGTCCCCATTTGTCCGCCACTGGAGTTTGATACAGGAACATGACAAGAGCCCACATCTCCCGACCTGCAAGACCTACCTCCTCATACTTCCTGTCAGAGTCCTCAGCCACGTGCTTGGCTTCCTTGAGCTGTAAGTCCTGGTCATGCATCTTCTCCTCATCTTTGGTGGCTCTGTTCTCAATGACTTTCATTCCTCTGTAACACAAAGCCAGATCCCCAGAGAGGTCAGTGGTGTGAGAAGGTGCAGATCTCTAGAGAGGTCAGAGGTGTAATAATCTGCAGGATATATCCCTATGTATTTGTCAGGAGGTAGAGTACAGTGTGATGTTCTGCAGAGGGTTTAGCAGTGTAATAATCCGCAGAGCACAGTGATCCGTACCTCTCGCTCTCATCCACGGCCTTCTCAGTCTCCTCCAGCTTCTGCAGGGCAGTGGCCAGCCGCTCCTGTGCCCGGTCCAGCTCCTCTTCCACCAGTTGGATGCGTCTGTTCAGGGAGGCAACATCTGATTCTGCCTGAAACACAAGACACAGAGTGTGAGGCTGCGCTGCAGACAGACCTGACCAGCGGGTGGCACCACACTAACCGCAGCACGCCTCACCGCTATAACCCCGGGAGCCGGCCTCACCGTTATAACTCTGGGAACTGGCCTCACCGCTATAACCCCGGGAGCCGGCCTCACCGCTATAACTCTGGGAACTGGCCTCACCGTTATAACTCTGGGAGCCGGCCTCACCGCTATAACCCTGGGAACTGGCCTCACCGCTATAACCCCAGCAGCCGGCCTCACCGCTATAACCGCGGGAACCGGCCTCACCGCTATAACTCTGGGAACTGGCCTCACCGCTATAACCCCGGCAGCCGGCCTCACCGCTATAACTCTGGGAGCCAGCCTCACCGCTATAACTCTGGGAACTGGCCTCACCGCTATAACCCCGGCAGCCGGCCTCACCGCTATAACCCTGGGAGCCGGCCTCACCGCTATAACCCCGGGAACTGGCCTCACCGCTATAACCCCGGGATCCGGCCTCACCGCTATAACCCCGGGAGCCGGCCTCACCGCTATAACCCCGGCAGCCGGCCTCACCGCTATAACCCCGGGAGCCGGCCTCACCGCTATAACCCCGGGAGCCGGCCTCACCGCTATAACCCCGGCAGCCGGCCTCACCGCTATAA
This sequence comes from Bufo gargarizans, assembly GCF_014858855.1. Lineage (NCBI taxonomy): Eukaryota > Metazoa > Chordata > Amphibia > Anura > Bufonidae > Bufo > Bufo gargarizans. The sequence continues at coordinate 284,263 of NW_025334129.1, read as the reverse complement.
CCCCGGCAGCCGGCCTCACCGCTATAACCCCGGGAGCCGGCCTCACCGCTATAACCCCGGCAGCCGGCCTCACCGCTATAACCCCGGCAGCCGGCCTCACCGCTATAACCCCGGCAGCCGGCCTCACCGCTATAACCCCGGCAGCCGGCCTCACCGCTATAACCCCGGCAGCCGGCCTCACCGCTATAACTCCGGGAGCCGGCCTCACCGCTATAACTCCGGGAGCCGGCCTTACCGCTATAACCCCGGGAGCCGGCCTTACCGCTATAACCCCGGGAGCCGGCCTTACCGCTATAACCCCGGGAGCCGGCCTTACCGCTATAACTCCGGGAGCCGGCCTTACCGCTATAACTCCGGGAGCTGGCCTTACCGCTATAACCCCGGGAGCTGGCCTTACCGCTATAACCCCGGGAGCCGGCCCTACCGCTAAAACCTCGGCAACCGGCCTCACCGATATAACTCTGGAAACTGGCCTCACCGCTATAACCCCGGGAGCCGGCCTTACCGCTATAACTCCTGGAGCCTGCCTTACCGCTATTATGTATGATATGTAGCTGATATAATGGCTTTTGGGTCGGTAACGCTTGCACGTGTACAGGTAATGAATAGCTCCTCAGGATGCCGGTGAGCGTGACACCGGAGAGGACTAGCTCATGTATTATTCAACAACACGGATACATGAGACTGCTCCTCTCAAACCTGATCATCGGAGGGTGAACTGTCAAAAATGAGCAGGTGGCTGGAGCTGACCACCTGTCGAGGTGTAAGGGTATAACCCTTTATCAGGTGCACAACTAGAGGTGTGGGGCTTACACCGGCAGGATTGGGGTATTATACAGGGTAGGGAGATACAGAGACTTCTATGTGTTACTCAGCAGAGTGGTGGACACATGGACAGAGTATGGATGTTACTCAGCAGAGTGGTGGACACATGGACAGAGTATGGATGTTACTCAGCAGTGTGATGGATACATGAACAGAGTATGGATGTTACTCAGCAGTGTGGTGGACACATGGACAGAGTATGGATGTTACTCAGCAGTGTGATGGACACATGGACAGAGTATGGATGTTGCTAAGAAGTGTGGTGGACACATGGATAGAGTATGGATGTTACCTAATGGTCTGTTGGACACATGGACAGAGAATAGATGTTACTCAGCAGCATGGTGGACACATAGACGATGTAATGATGTTGCTCAGAAGCATGGTGGACACTTGGACGATGTAGTGATGTTACTCAGCAGTATGGTGGACACTTGGATGAGTTGAAGCCCCAAAATATCTCTAGCTACAGAATTATTACAAGTGACCCCCCCCCCCATCTGTCCTAATGATGTGTGATACTTCTTACCCTCTCCTGTGCCTCCCTCTCCATAGCCAGCTCCTTCCTCAGCCAGTCTCCTCTCTCCTCAGCATTATCCACCTTTTGCTGAAGGTCTTGGATCTTCTTCCTCACTGCTGCTATTGAGGTGGCACCGGGCAGGGACGACCTACAGGTGAGTCTGTTCTATAACTTGTCACATTATTAGGCCACAGGTGCACACAGAGCAGGGAATAGTATTAGCTCTTCAGGCAACAAACGTGGACCAAGTTGTCTCACCACAATGATGTCATCACACCAGTCATCTACATACCAAATAGGGGTTAAAAACAGGTCATGGGGCGCTGTTATCCATAAACAGCAAAAGCTTTTATTTGGATGAAAATGAATTTTGAACCCTAACTGTCCTCAGGAAGAGCGGAAAGACAAAACTTTTAATGAAATGAAACTTTTTGCTTTTATTGATAACAGCGCCCATATAACCTGTTTATTAGCCCATTACGTTCTGATCTGAAATGAAGACGACCCAATGAGGCGGGAGCCGCAGCCAATTGTCATATCTCCGAGATTCCCCAGAGACGTTCCTGAACCAGCACAATGCTCAGCGCAGCTCATTTCCAAGCCTGTCCTGTTTATGAGGCGTCACACCAGTGATGTCACCACCACAACAATAAAACCATGACTCCTGATGTCACCACAACAATGATACCACTGTCACTACTGATGTCACCACCACCAAAGAGCACATTACCACCAATGATGTCGTCATCACCACAACAATATCACCATGACTCCTGATGTCACCACAACAATGATATCACCGTCACTACTGATGTCACCACAACGATGATATCACCATCACGACTGATGTCACCACAACGATGATATCACCGTCACTACTGATGTCACCGTCACTACTGATGTCACCGTCACTACTGATGTCACCGTCACTACTGATGTCACCGTCACTACTGATGTCACCGTCACTACTGATGTCACCATGACTCCTGATGTCACCACAACGATGATATCACCGTCACTACTGATGTCACCACAACGATGATATCACCGTCACTACTGATGTCACCACAACGATGATATCACCATCACGACTGATGTCACCACAACGATGATATCACCGTCACTACTGATGTCACCACAACGATGATATCACCGTCACTACTGATGTCACCACAACGATGATATCACCGTCACTACTGATGTCACCACAACGATGATATCACCATCACGACTGATGTCACCACAACAATATCACCATGACTCCTGATGTCACCACAACAATATCACCATGACTCCTGATGTCACCACAACAATATCACCATGACTCCTGATGTCACCACAACGATGATATCACCGTCACTACTGATGTCACCACAACGATGATATCACTGTCACTACTGATGTCACCACAACGATGATATCACCATCACGACTGATGTCACCACAACAATATCACCATGACTCCTGATGTCACTACAACGATGATATCACTGTCACTACTGATGTCACCACAACGATGATATCACCATCACGAATGATGTCACCACAATAAAGATAAAACAAAAATAACTTTAATAAGCCGGCTAGGGGGCGCTGCTCCAAAGAAAGGAGGCTAATAATATTTATTAGGGGTCACCAAGTACTAAACGTACATCGTGTGTGAACCCATTTTCAGAGATGGACAGTAAACTTCCAATCACCCAGAAGTGAAATCTAACGACTTCTGCGCTGAGACCAGTGACACAAGAGACCACAACAGCAGAGTGAGGAGAGAGCGCCGAGACTGGAGACACAAGAGACCACAACAGCAGAGTGAGGAGAGAGCGCTGAGACTGGTGACACAAGAGACCACAACAGCAGAGTGATGAGAGAGCGCTGAGACTGGTGACACAAGAGACCACAACAGCAGAGTAAGGAGAGAGCGCTGAGACTAGTGACACAAGAGACCACAACAGCAGAGTGATGAGAGAGCGCTGAGACCGGTGACACAAGAGACCACAACAGAAGAGTGAGGAAAGAGCGCTGAGACTGGTGACACAAGAGACCACAACAGCAGAGTGAGGAGAGAGCGCTGAGACTGGTGACACAAGAGACCACAACAGCAGAGTAAGGAGAGAGCGCTGAGACTGGTGACACAAGAGACCACAACAGCAGAGTGATGAGAGAGCGCTGAGACCGGTGACACAAGAGACCACAACAGCAGAGTGAGGAGAGAGCGCTGAGACTGGTGACACAAGAGACCACAACAGCAGAGTGATGAGAGAGCGCTGAGACCGGTGACACAAGAGACCACAACAGAAGAGTGAGGAGAGAGCGCAGGGACTGGTGACACAAGAGACTACAACAGAAGAGTGAGGAGAGAGAGCTGAGACTGGTGACACAAGAGACCACAACAGAAGAGTGAGGAGAGAGCGCTGAGACTGGTGACACAAGAGACCACAACAGAAGAGTGAGGAGAGAGCGCTGAGATGGGTGATACAAGAGACCACAACAGCAGAGTGAGGAGAGAGCGCTGAGATGGGTGATACAAGAGACCACAACAGAAGAGTGAGGAGAGAGCGCTGAGACTGGTGACACAAGAGACCACAACAGCAGAGTGATGAGAGAGCGCTGAGACTGGTGACACAAGAGACCACAACAGCAGAGTGATGAGAGAGCGCTGAGACTGGTGACACAAGAGACCACAACAGCAGAGTGAGGAGAGAGCGCTGAGACTGGTGACACAAGAGACCACAACAGCAGAGTGATGAGAGAGCGCTGAGACCGGTGACACAAGAGACCACAACAGAAGAGTGAGGAGAGAGCGCTGAGACTGGTGACACAAGAGACTACAACAGAAGAGTGAGGAGAGAGCGCTGAGACTGGTGACACAAGAGACCACAACAGAAGAGTGAGGAGAGAGCGCTGAGACTGGTGACACAAGAGACCACAACAGAAGAGTGAGGAGAGAGCGCTGAGATGGGTGATACAAGAGACCACAACAGCAGAGTGAGGAGAGAGTGCCGAGACTGGTGACACAAGAGACCACAACAGCAGAGTGAGGAGAGAGCGCCGAGACTGGTGACACAAGAGACCACAACAGCAGAGTGAGGAGAGAGCGCAGGGACTGGTGACACAAGAGACCACAACAGCAGAGTGAGGAGAGAGCGCCGAGACTGGAGACACAAGAGACCACAACAGCAGAGTGAGGAGAGAGCGCAGGGACTGGTGACACAAGAGACTACAACAGCAGAGTGAGGAGAGAGCGCCGAGACTAGTGACACAAGAGACCACAACAGCAGAGTGAGGAGAGAGCACTGAGACTAGTGACACAAGAGACCACAACAGCAGAGTGAGGAGAGAGCGCTGAGACTGGTGACACAAGAGACCACAACAGCAGAGTGAGGAGAGAGCGCCGAGACTGGTGACACAAGAGACCACAACAGCAGAGTGAGGAGAGAGCGCCGAGACTGGTGACACAAGAGACCACAACAGCAGAGTGAGGAGAGAGCGCTGAGACTGGTGACACAAGAGACCACAACAGCAGAGTGAGGAGAGAGCACTGAGACTGATGAGACAAGAGACCACAACAGCAGAGAGAGGAGAGAGGGCTGAGACTGGTGACACAAGAGACCACAACAGCAGAGTGAGAAGAGAGCGCTGAGACCAGTGACACAAGAGACCACAACAGCAGAGTGAGGAGAGAGCGCTGAGACTGGTGACACAAGAGACCACAACAGAAGAGTGAGGAGAGAGTGCTGAGACTGGTGACACAAGAGACCACAACAGAAGAGTGAGGAGAGAGCGCTGAGACTGGTGACACAAGAGACCACAACAGCAGAGTGAGGAGAGAGCGCTGAGACTGGTGACACAAGAGACCACAACAGCAGAGTGATGAGAGAGCGCTGAGACCGGTGACACAAGAGACCACAACAGCAGAGTGAGGAGAGAGCGCTGAGACTGGTGACACAAGAGACCACAACAGCAGAGTGAGGAGAGAGCGCTGAGACTGGTGACACAAGAGACCACAACAGCAGAGTGATGAGAGAGCGCTGAGACCGGTGACACAAGAGACCACAACAGCAGAGTGAGGAGAGAGCGCTGAGACTGGTGACACAAGAGACCACAACAGCAGAGTGATGAGAGAGCGCTGAGACCGGTGACACAAGAGACCACAACAGAAGAGTGAGGAGAGAGCGCTGAGACTGGTGACACAAGAGACTACAACAGAAGAGTGAGGAGAGAGCGCTGAGACTGGTGACACAAGAGACCACAACAGAAGAGTGAGGAGAGAGCGCTGAGACTGGTGACACAAGAGACCACAACAGAAGAGTGAGGAGAGAGCGCTGAGAAGGGTGAAACAAGAGACCACAACAGCAGAGTGAGGAGAGAGTGCCGAGACTGGTGACACAAGAGACCACAACAGCAGAGTGAGGAGAGAGCGCCGAGACTGGTGACACAAGAGACCACAACAGCAGAGTGAGGAGAGAGCGCAGGGACTGGTGACACAAGAGACCACAACAGCAGAGTGAGGAGAGAGCGCCGAGACTGGTGACACAAGAGACCACAACAGCAGAGTGAGGAGAGAGCGCAGGGACTGGTGACACAAGAGACTACAACAGCAGAGTGAGGAGAGAGCGCTGAGACCAGTGACACAAGAGACCACAACAGCAGAGTGAGGAGAGAGCACTGAGACTAGTGACACAAGAGACCACAACAGCAGAGTGAGGAGAGAGCACTGAGACTGGTGACACAAGAGACCACAACAGCAGAGTAAGGAGAGAGCGCCGAGACTGGTGACACAAGAGACCACAACAGCAGAGTGAGGAGAGAGCGCCGAGACTGGTGACACAAGAGACCACAACAGCAGAGTGAGGAGAGAGCGCCGAGACTGGTGACACAAGAGACCACAACAGCAGAGTGAGGAGAGAGCGCTGAGACTGGTGACACAAGAGACCACAACAGCAGAGTAAGGAGAGAGCGCCGAGACTGGTGACACAAGAGACCACAACAGCAGAGTGAGGAGAGAGCGCCGAGACTGGTGACACAAGAGACCACAACAGCAGAGTGAGGAGAGAGCGCTGAGACTGGTGACACAAGAGACCACAACAGCAGAGTGAGGAGAGAGCACTGAGACTGATGAGACAAGAGACCACAACAGCAGAGAGAGGAGAGAGGGCTGAGACTGGTGACACAAGAGACCACAACAGCAGAGTGAGAAGAGAGCGCTGAGACCAGTGACACAAGAGACCACAATAGCAGAGTGAGGAGAGAGCGCTGAGACTAGTGATACAAGAGACCCCAACTCCAGAGTGAGGAGAGAGTGCTGAGACTGGTGACACAAGAGACCACAACAGCAGAGTGAGAAGAGAGCGCTGAGACCAGTGACACAAGAGACCACAACAGCAGAGTGAGGAGAGAGCGCTGAGACTAGTGATACAAGAGACCCCAACTCCAGAGTGAGGAGAGAGTGCTGAGACTGGTGACACAAGAGACCACAACAGCAGAGTGAGGAGAGAGCGCTGAGACTGGTGACACAAGAGACTACAACAGCAGAGTGAGGAGAGAGCACCGAGACTGGTGAGACAAGAGACCACAACAGCAGAGTGAGGAGAGAGCGCAGGGACCGGTGACACAAGAGACTACAACAGCAGAGTGAGGAGAGAGGGCTGAGACTGGTGACACAAGAGACCACAACAGCAGAGTGAGGAGAGAGCGCCGAGACTGGTGACACAAGAGACCACAACAGCAGAGTGAGGAGAGAGCGCAGGGACTGGTGACACAAGAGACTACAACAGCAGAGTGAGGAGAGAGCGCGCTGAGACTGGTGATAACTCTCTGAGTACAGATAATGTAGTAGATGTCACCTGCAGTCCCATGTAACACCACAGATAACACAGTGATAGCTCACTGAGTACAGATAATAAAGTAGATGTCGGCTGCAGTCCTATGTAACATCACAGATAACACAGTGATAACTCTCTGAGTACAGATAATGTAGTAGATGTCACCTGCAGTCCCATGTAACACCACAGATAACACAGTGATAGCTCACTGAGTACAGATAATAAAGTAGATGTCGGCTGCAGTCCTATGTAACATCACAGATAACACAGAGATAACTCTCTGAGTACAGATAATGTAGTAGAGAGTGCCGAGACCAGTGACACAAGAGACTACAACAGCAGAGTGAGGAGAGAGCGCCGAGACTGGTGACACAAGAAACCACAACAGCAGAGTGAGGAGAGAGCGCCGAGACTGGTGACACAAGATACTACAACAGCAGTGTGAGGAGAGAGCGCTGAGACAAGAGACTACAACAGCAGAGTGAGGAGAGAGCGCTGAGACCAGTGGCACAAGAGACTACAACAGCAGTGTGACGAGAGTGCTGAGACCAGTGACACAAGAGACTTCAACAGCAGAGTGAGGAGAGAGCGCTGAGACTAGTGACACAAGAGACTACAACAGCAGAGTGATGAGAGCGTGGAGACTGGTGATAACTCTCTGAGTACAGATAATGTAGTAGATGTCACCTGCAGTCCTATGTAACACCACAGATAACACAGTGATAGCTCTCTGAGTACAGATAATGTAGTAGATTTCACCAGCAGTCCTATGTAACACCACATATAGCACAATGATTACTCTCTAAGTACAGATAAAGTAGTAGATGTCACCTGCAATCCTATGTAACACTATAAATAACACAGCGACAGCTCTCTGAGTACAGATAATGTAGTAGATGTCTGCTGCAGTCCCATGTAAAACCACAGATTACGCAGTGATAACTCACTGAGTACAGATAATGTATTAGATGCCTCCTGCAGTCCTATGTAGCACTACAGATAACACAATGATAACTCTGAGTACAAATAATGTAGTAGATGTCACCTGCAGTCCTATGTAACACCACAGATAACACAGTGATGACTCTGAGTACAAATAATGTAGTAGATGTCACCTGCAGTCCTATGTAACACTACAGATAACAAAGTTATAACTCTCTGAGTACAGATAATGAAGTATATACTACCTGCAGTCCTATGTAACACACAGATAAATCGTATTTTTAGGAGTTATGTCTCAGCTCTGCTACATGTCGTCTCCCAGGTGTCTGCAAGCCATACCTCATCTTGTGCCTCTCAGCGCTCTCAGCAGCAGAGCTCAACTGTCTCCTCTCCTGGCTGAACATGTTCCTCCTCTTAGTTAAGGACTTCCCCCAGTATCTCTCCTCTCCACCCATCATCCTCCCTCTTAACTCCTCATCTCCTGTGCACTTACTACAGCTAGAGGCACACAATGAGCCATCACCTTCTACAGACATAATGCCCCCAGCCCCCGGATTCATCATTGTGATTGGTCTGTACATTCCCATATAATAAGCACCTCCTGCAATTCTCTAAATTGTATCTTCCCTAAAGTTCCATGCAGTGTGTCTCCCCTGTACTTTCCCAGAGTGTGTCCATCCTGTACCCCTCTATAACCTGCCCCTTTGACTTCCATATAGTGTGTCTTCCCTGTACTTCACTAAACTGCATTTATCCTGCACCTCCCTATAGCAAACTCCCTGCACTTCAGTCATTCAAATCTACTCTTTTCCACAGTAAGTCTTCCCTGCCCTTCCCCACACTAGGTCTTCCCTGCCCTTCCCCACACTAGGTATTCACTGCCCTTCCCCACACTAGGTCTTCCCTGCCCTTCCCCACACTAGGTCTTCCCTGCCCTTCCCCACACTAGGTCTTCCCTGCCCTTCCCCACACTAGGTCTTCCCTGCCCTTCCCCACACTAGGTCTTCACTGCCCTTCCCCACACTAGGTCTTTTGTGCCCTGTCCCCACACTAGGTCTTCCGTGCCCTTCCCCACACTAGGTCTTCCCTGCCGTTCCCCACACTAGGTCTCCCCTGCCCTTCCCTACACTAGGTCTTCCCTGCCCTTCCCCACACTAGGTCTTCACTGCCCTTCCCCACACTAGTTCTTCCCTGGCCTTCCCCACACTAGGTCTCCCCTGCCCTTCCCCACACTAGGTCTCCTCTCCTGGCTGAACATGTTCCTCCTCTTAGTTAAGGACTTCCCCCAGTATCTCTACTCTCCACCCATCATCCTCCCTCTTAACTCCTCATCTCCTGTGCACTTACTACAGCTGCAGTCACACAATGAGCCATCACCTTCTACAGACATAATGCCCCCCCCCTCCCCCCCCCCCCCCCCGGATTCATCATTGTGATTGGTCTGTACATTCCCATATAATAAGCACCTCCTGCAATTCTCTAAATTGTGTCTTCCCTAAAGTTCCATGCAGTGTGTCTCCCCTGTACTTTCCCAGAGTGTGTCCATCCTGTACCCCTCTATAACCTGCCCCTTTCACTTCCATATAGTGTGTCTTCCCTGTACTTCACTAAACTGCATTTATCCTGCACCTCCCTATAGCAAACTCCCCTGCACTTCAGTCATTCAAATCTACTCTTTTCCACAGTAAGTCTTCCCTGCCCTTCCCCACACTAGGTCTTCCCTGCCCTTCCCCACACTAGGTATTCACTGCCCTTCCCCACACTAGGTCTTCCCTGCCCTTCCCCACACTAGGTATTCACTGCCCTTCCCCACACTAGGTCTTTTGTGCCCTGTCCCCACACTAGGTCTTCCCTGCCCTTCCCCACACTAGGTCTTCCCTGCCCTTCCCCACACTAGGTCTTTCCTGCCCTTCCCCACATTAGGTCTTCCCTGCCCTTCCCCACACTAGGTCTTCACTGCCCTTCCCCACACAAGGTCTTCCCTGCCCTTTCCCACACTAGGTCTTCCCTGCCCTTCCCCACACTAGGTCTCCCCTGCCCTTCCCTACACTAGGTCTTCCCTGCCCTTCCCCACACTAGGTCTTCACTGCCCTTCCCCACACTAGTTCTTCCCTGCCCTTCCCCACACTAGGTCTCCCCTGCCCTTCCCCACACTAGGTCTCCCCTGCCCTTCCCCACACTAGGTCTCCTCTTCTGGCTGAACATGTTCCTCCTCTTAGTTAAGGACTTCCCCCAGTATCTCTACTCTCCACCCATCATCCTCCCTCTTATCTCCTCATCTCCTGTGCACTTACTACAGCTGGAGTCACACAATGAGCCATCACCTTCTACAGACATAATGCCCCCAGCCCCCGGATTCATCATTGTGATTGGTCTGTACATTCCCATATAATAAGCACCTCCTGCAATTCTCTAAATTGTGTCTTCCCTAAAGTTCCATGCAGTGTGTCTCCCCTGTACTTTCCCAGAGTGTGTCCATCCTGTACCCCTCTATAACCTGCCCCTTTCACTTCCATATAGTGTGTCTTCCCTGTACTTTCCCAGAGTGTGTCCATCCTGTACCCCTCTATAACCTGCCCCTTTCACTTCCATATAGTGTGTCTTCCCTGTACTTCACTAAACTGCATTTATCCTGCACCTCCCTATAGCAAACTCCCCTGCACTTCAGTCATTCAAATCTACTCTTTTCCACAGTAAGTCTTCCCTGCCCTTCCCCACACTAGGTCTTCCCTGCCCTTCCCCACACTAGGTATTCACTGCCCTTCCCCACACTAGGTCTTCCCTGCCCTTCCCCACACTAGGTCTTCCCTGCCCTTCCCCACACTAGGCCTTCCCTGCCCTTCCCCACACTAGGTCTTCCCTGCCCTTCCCCACACTAGGTCTTTTGTGCCCTGTCCCCACACTAGGTCTTCCGTGCCCTTCCCCACACTAGGTCTTCCCTGCCGTTCCCCACACTAGGTCTCCCCTGCCCTTCCCTACACTAGGTCTTCCCTGCCCTTCCCCACACTAGGTCTTCACTGCCCTTCCCCACACTAGTTCTTCCCTGCCCTTCCCCACACTAGGTCTCCCCTGCCCTTCCCCACACTAGGTCTCCTCTCCTGGCTGAACATGTTCCTCCTCTTAGTTAAGGACTTCCCCCAGTATCTCTACTCTCCACCCATCATCCTCCCTCTTAACTCCTCATCTCCTGTGCACTTACTACAGCTGCAGTCACACAATGAGCCATCACCTTCTACAGACATAATGCCCCCAGCCCCCAGATTCATCATTGTGATTGGTCTGTACATTCCCATATAATAAGCACCTCCTGCAATTCTCTAAATTGTGTCTTCCCTAAAGTTCCATGCAGTGTGTCTCCCCTGTACTTTCCCAGAGTGTGTCCATCCTGTACCCCTCTATAACCTGCCCCTTTCACTTCCATATAGTGTGTCTTCCCTGTACTTCACTAAACTGCATTTATCCTGCACCTCCCTATAGCAAACTCCCCTGCACTTCAGTCATTCAAATCTACTCTTTTCCACAGTAAGTCTTCCCTGCCCTTCCCCACACTAGGTCTTCCCTGCCCTTTCCCACACTAGGTATTCACTGCCCTTCCCCACACTAGGTCTTTTGTGCCCTGTCCCCACACTAGGTCTTCCCTGCCCTTCCCCACACTAGGTCTTCCCTGCCCTTCCCCACACTAGGTCTTCCCTGCCCTTCCCCACACTAGGTCTTTTGTGCCCTGTCCCCACACTAGGTCTTCCCTGCCCTTCCCCACACTAGGTCTTCCCTGCCCTTCCCCACACTAGGTCTCCCCTGCCCTTCCCCACACTAGGTCTTCCCTGCCCTTCCCCACACTAGATCTTTCCTGCCTTTCCATACACTAGGTTTTCCCTGCCCTTTCCCACACTAGGTCTTCCCTGCCCTTCCCCACACTAGGTCTTTTGTGCCCTGTCCCCACACTAGGTCTTCCCTGCCCTTCCCCACACTAGGTCTTTTGTGCCCTTCCCCACACTAGGTCTTTTGTGCCCTGTCCCCACACTAGGTCTTCCGTGCCCTTCCCCACACTAGGTCTTCCCTGCCCTTCCCCACACTAGGTCTTCCCTGCCCTTCCCCACACTTGGTCTTCCCTGCCCTTCCCCACACTAGGTCTTCCCTGCCCTTCTCCACACTAGGTCTTCCCTGCCCTTCCCCACACTAGGTCTTCCCTGCCCTTCCCCACACTATTTATATTCCACATCTACTTAAAACATGCCTCCGTTGCAGTTCACTATAGTGGGTCCTACCTGCACTTTGCCATAACCAGGATTTATTATGTATAATGTGGTTGAGTCGTATCAATGACTGTAATACGGGGCGGGATTGTATCTCTGTGGATAGATGACTGTAATACAGAGAAGGTATTAGGATGTGTGTGTATATACTGTATATGTGCAAATGCATTTGTGTGTATATGTATGGGGGTGTATATATGTGTCTTTACATATATATGTATGGAAATGTGTGTATGAATGTGCATATATATGGGTGTGTATGTATATGTTTGGGTACAGAGCTGTACTTAGGGTGGGAGCCTAGGGCAGCAGAATAACAATCTAAAAGTGTATATATGTACAGTCAGGTCCATGAATATTGGGACATGGACACAATTGTAACATTTTTGGCTCTATACATCACCACAATGGATGTGAGATGAAGCGGACAAGATGTGCTTTACCTGCAGACTGTCAGCTTTACCTGCAGACTGTCAGCTGTACCTGCAGACTGTCAGCTTTACCTGCAGACTGTCAGCTTTCCCCGCAGACTGTCAGCTTTACCTGCAGACTGTCAGCTTTACCCGCAGACTGTCAGCTTTCCCCCGCAGACTGTCAGCTTTACCTGCAGACTGTCAGCTTTACCCGCAGACTGTCAGCTTTACCTGGCAGACCGTCAGCTTTACCTGCAGACTGTCAGCTTTACCTGCAGACTGTCAGCTTTACCTGCAGACTGTCAGCTGTACCTGCAGACTGTCAGCTTTACCCGCAGACTGTCAGCTTTACCCGCAGACAGTCAGCTTTACCCGCAGACCGTCAGCTTTACCCGCAGACTGTCAGCTTTACCCGCAGACTGTCAGCTTTACCTGCAGACTGTCAGCTTTACCCGCAGACTGTCAGCTTTACCTGCAGACTGTCAGCTTTACCTGCAGACTGTCAGCTGTAATCTGAGGGGATTTACATCGAGATCAGGTGAACGGTGCAGGAATTACAGCAGTTGCATCTGTGCCTCCCACTTGTTAAGGGACCAGAAGTAATGGGACAGAATAATAATCATAAATCAAACTGTCACTTTTTAATACTTGGTTACAAATCCTTTGCAGTCAATTACAGCCTGAAGTCTGGAACGCATAGACATCCCCAGACGCTGGTCTCATCCCTGGTGACGCTCTGCCCGGCCTCTACTGCAACTGTCTTCAGCTCCTGCTTGTTCTTGGGGCATTTTCCCTTCAGTTTTGTCTCCAGCAAGTGAAATGCTCAATCGGACTCAGGTCCGGGGATTGACTCGGCCATTGCAGAACATTCCACTTCTTTCCCTTAAACTCTTTGGTTGCTTTTGCAGTATGCTTTGGGTCATTGTCCATCTGCACTGTGAAGCGCCGTCCAATGAGTTCTGAAGCATTGGGCTGAATATGAGCAGATAATATTGCCCGAAACCCTTCAGAATTCATCCTGCGGCTTCTGTCAGCAGACACATCATCAATAAACTGAGGAGCCGCAGACACAACTGAGGAGCTGCAGACACAACTGAGGAGCCGCAGACACAACTGATGAGCTGCAAAAACAACTGAGTAGCCGCAGACACAACTGAGGAGCCGCAGACACAACTGAGGAGCTGCAGACACAACTGAGGAGCCGCAGACACAACCGACAAAGCGAAGACACAACTGAGGAGCCGCAGACACAACTGATGAGCTGCAAAAACAACTGAGTAGCCGCAGACACAACTGAGGAGCCGCAGACACAACTGAGGAGCTGCAGACACAACTGAGGAGCCGCAGACACAACCGACAAAGCGAAGACACAACTGAAGAGCGCAGACACAACTGAGGAGCCGCAGACACAACTGAGGAGCCGCAGACACAACTGATGAGCTGCAGACACAACTGATGAGCTGCAGACACAACTGATGAGCCGCAGACACAACTGAGGAGCTGCAGAAACAACTGAGGAGCCGCAGACACAACTGAGGAGTCGCAGACACAACTGAGGAGCTGCAGACACAACTGAGGAGCCACAGACACAACTGAGGAGCCACAGACACAACTGAGGAGCCACAGACACAACTGAGGAGCCACAGACACAACTGAGGAGCCGCAGACACAACTGAGGAGCCGCAGACACAACTGAGGAGCCACAGACACAACTGAGGAGCCACAGACACAACTGAGGAGCCGCAGACACAACCGACAAAGCGAAGACACAACTGAAGAGCGCAGACACAACTGAGGAGCCGCAGACACAACTGACGAGCTGCAGACACAACTGACGAGCCTTAGACACAACTGAGGAGACGCAGACACAACTGAGGAGCCGCAGACACAACTGATGAGTCGCAGACACAACTAAGGAGCTGCAGACACAACCGAGGAGCCGCAGACACAACCAACAAAGCGAAGACACAATTGAGGAGCCGCAGACACAACTGAGGAGCTGCAAACACAACTGAGGAGCCGCAGACACAACCGACAAAGCAAAGACACAACTGAGGAGCCGCAGACACAACTGAGGATCCGCAGACACAAATGAGGAGCCGCAGACACAACTGAGGAGCTGCAAACACAACCGACAAAGCGCAGACACAACTATGGAGCCGCAGACACAACTGACGAGCCGAAGACACAACTGACAAGTCACAGTCACAACTGAAGAGCCGCAGACACAACTGAGGAGCCGCAGACACAACTGACGAGCCGCCGACACAACTGACGAGCCACAGACACCACTGAGGAGCCACAGACACCACTGAGGAGCCGCCGACACAACTGAGGAGCCGCCGACACAACTGAGGAGCCGCAGACACAACTGACAAAGCGCAGACACAACTGAGGAGCTGCAGACACAACTGACGAGACACAGACACAACTGAGTAGCTGCAAACACAACCGACATAGAGCAGACACAACTGATGAGCCGCAAACACAACTGAGGAGCTGCACACATAACCGGCAAAGCGCAGACACAACTGACAAGTCACAACTGACGAGCCGCAGACACAACTGACAAGTCACAGTCACAACTGACGAGCCGCATACACAACTGACGAGCCGCAGACACAACTGACGAGCCGCAGACACAACTGAGGAGCCGCAGACAAAACTGACGAGCTGCAGACACAATTGAGGAGCCGCAGACACAACCAATGAAGAGCAGACACAACTGAGGAGCTGCAGACACAACTGACGAGACACAGACACAACTGACGAGTCGCAGACACAACTGACGAGCCGCAGACACAACTGACGAGCCGCAGACACAACTGACGAGCTTCAGACACAACTGACGAGCTGCAGACACAACTGAGGAGCCGCAGACACAACTGACAAAGCGAAGACACAACTGAGGAGCCGCAGACACAAATGTGGAGCTGCAGACACAACTGAGGAGCCGCAGACAAAACTGAGGAGCCGCAGACGCAACTGAGGAGCCGCAGACGCAACTGAGGAGCCGCAGACACAACTGAGGAGCCGCAGACACAACTGAGGAGCCGCAGACACAACTGAGGAGCCGCAGACACAACCGACAAAGCAAAGACACAATTGAGGAGCCGCAGACACAACCAATGAAGAGCAGACACAACTGAGGAGCTGCAAACACAACTAAGGAGCTGCAGACACAACTGAGGAGCCGCAGACACAACTGAGGAGCCGCAGACACAGCTGAGGAGCCGCAGACACAACTGAGGTGCCGCAGACACAACTGAGTAGCCGCAGACACAACTGAGTAGCTGCAGACACAACTGTGGAGCCGCAGACACAACCGACAAAGCGAAGACACAACTGAGGAGCCGCAGACACAACTGATGAGCTGCAAAAACAACTGAGTAGCCGCAGACACAACTGAGGAGCCGCAGACACAACTGAGGAGCTGCAGACACAACTGAGGAGCCGCAGACACAACCGACAAAGCGAAGACACAACTGAAGAGCGCAGACACAACTGAGGAGCCGCAGACACAACTGATGAGCTGCAGACACAACTGATGAGCTGCAGACACAACTGATGAGCTGCAGACACAACTGATGAGCCGCAGACACAACTGAGGAGCTGCAGACACAACTGAGGAGCCGCAGACACAACTGAGGAGTCGCAGACACAACTGAGGAGCTGCAGACACAACTAAGGAGCCGCAGACACAACCAACAAAGCGAAGACACAATTGAGGAGCCGCAGACACAACTGAGGAGCTGCAGACACAACTGAGGAGCTGCAAACACAACCGACAAAGCAAAGACACAACTGAGGAGCCGCAGACACAACTGAGGAGCTTCAAACACAACCGACAAAGCAAAGACACAACTGAAGAGCTGCAGACACAACTGAGGAGCCGCAGATACAACTGAGGAGCCGCAGACAAATGAGGAGCTGCAGACACAACTGAGGGGCTGCAAACACAACCGACAAAGCGCAGACACAACTGAGGACCTGCAGACACAACTGAGAAGCCGCAGACACAACTGAGGAGCTGCAGACAAAACTGAGGAGCCACAGACACAACTGAGAAGCCACAGACACAACTGAGGAGCCACAGACACAACTGAGGAGCCGCAGACACAACTGAGGAGCCGCAGATACAACCGACAAAGCGAAGACACAACTGAGGAGCCGCAGACACAACTGAGGAGCTGCAAACACAACTGAGGAGCCGCAGAAACAACCGACAAAGCGAAGACACAACTGAGGAGCCGCAGACACAACTGAGGAGCTGCAAACACAACTGAGGAGCCTCAGATATAACTGAGGAGCCGCAGACACAACAGAGGAGCCGCAGACACAACAGAGGAGCCGCAGACACAACTGAGGAGCCGCAGACACAACTGAGGAGCTGCAGACACAACTGAGGAGCCGCAGACACAACCAACAAAGCGAAGACACAACTGAGGAGCCGCAGACACAAATGATGAGCTGCAGACACAACTGAGGAGCCGCAGACACAACTGAGGAGCCGCAAACGCAACCGAGGAGCCGCAGACGCAACTGAGGAGCTGCAGACACAACTGAGGGGCCGCAGACACAACTGAGGAGCCGCAGACACAACTGAGGAGCCGCAGGTGCAACCAATGAAGAGCAGACACAACTGAGGAGGTGCAGACACAACTGACAAGACACAGACATAACTGAGGAGCCGCAGACACAACTGACAAAGCGAAGACACAACTGAAGAGCGCAGACACAACTGAGGAGCCGCAGACACAACTGACGAGCTGCAGACACAACTGACGAGCTGCAGACACAACTGAGGAGCCATAGACACAACTGAGGAGCCGCAGACACAACTGAGGAGCCGCAGACACAACTGATGAGTCGCAGACACAACTAAGGAGCTGCAGACACAACTGAGGAGCCGCAGACACAACCAACAAAGCGAAGACACAATTGAGGAGCCGCAGACACAACTGAGGAGCTGCAAACACAACTGAGGAGCCGCAGACACAACCGACAAAGCAAAGACACAACTGAGGAGCCGCAGACACAACTGAGGATCCGCAGACACAAATGAGGAGCCGCAGACACAACTGAGGAGCTGCAAACACAACCGACAAAGCGCAGACACAACTGAGGAGCCGCAGACACAACTGACGAGCCGAAGACACAACTGACAAGTCACAGTCACAACTGAAGAGCCGCAGACACAACTGACGAGCCGCAGACACAACTGACGAGCCGCCGACACAACTGACGAGCCGCCGACACAACTGACGAGCCACAGACACCACTGAGGAGCCACAGACACCACTGAAGTGCCGCCGACACCACTGAGGAGCCGCAGACACAACTGAGGAGCCGCAGACACAACTGACAAAGCGCAGACACAACTGAGGAGCTGCAGACACAACTGACGAGACACAGACACAACTGAGTAGCTGCAAACACAACCGACATAGAGCAGACACAACTGAGGAGCCGCAGACACAACTGAGGAGCTGCAAACATAACCGGCAAAGCGCAGACACAACTGACAAGTCACAACTGACGAGCCGCAGACACAACTGACAAGTCACAGTCACAACTGACGAGCCGCAGACACAACTGACGAGCCGCAGACACAACTGACGAGCCGCAGACACAACTGAGGAGCCGCAGACAAAACTGAGGAGCTGCAGACACAATTGAGGAGCCGCAGACACAACCAATGAAGAGCAGACACAACTGAGGAGCTGCAGACACAACTGACGAGACACAGACACAACTGAGGAGCTGCAGACACAACTGAGGAGTCGCAGACACAACTGAGGACCTGCAGACACAACTGAAGAGCCACAGACACAACTGAGGAGCCGCAGACACAACTGAGGAGCTGCAAACATAACCGACAAAGGGCATACACAACTGACGAGCCGCAGACACAACTGACGAGACACAGACACAACTGAGGAGCTGCAAACACAACCGACAAAGCGCAGACATAACTGACGAGCCGCAGACACAACTGAGGAGCCGCAGACACAACTGAGGAGCTGCAGACACAACTGACGAGCCGCAGACACAACTGACGAGCCGCAGACACAACTGAGGAGCTGCAAACATAACCGACAATGGGGATGCACAACTGAGGAGCCCCAGACACAACTGAGGAGCCACAGACACAACTGAGGAGCCGCAGACACAACTGAGGAGCCGCAGACACAACTGAGGAGCCGCAGACACAACTGAGGAGCCGCAGACACAACTGAGGAGCCGCAGACACAACTGAGGAGCCGCAGACACAACCGACAAAGAGAAGACACAACTGAGGAGCCGCAGACACAACTGAGGAGCTGCAATCACAACTGAGGAGCCTCAGATATAACTGAGGAGCCGCAGACACAACAGAGGAGCCGCAGACACAACTGATGAGCTGCAGACACAACTGAGGAGCCGCAGACACAACCGACAAAGCGAAGACACAACTGAGGAGCCGCAGACATAATTGATGAGCTGCAGACACAACTAAGGAGCCGCAGACACAACTGAGGAGCCGCAGACACAACTGACGAGCTGCAGAAACAACTGACGAGCTGCAGACACAACTGAGGAGCCATAGACACAACTGAGGAGCCGCAGACACAACTGAGGAGCCGCAGACACAACTGAGGAGTCGCAGACACAACTGAGGAGCCGCAGACACAATTGATGAGCTGCAGACACAACTGAGGAGCCGCAGACACAACTGAGGAGCTGCAGACACAAATGAGGAGCCGCAGGCACAACCAATGAAGAGCAGACACAACTGAGGAGCTGCAGACACAACTGACAAGACACAGACACAACTGAGGAGCTGCAGACACAACCGACAAAGCGTAGACACAACTGAAGAGCGCAGACACAACTGAGGAGCCGCAGACACAACTGAGTAGCCGCAGACACAATTGACCAGCTGCAGACACAACTGAGGAGCTGCAGACACAACTGAGGAGCTGCAGACACAACTTACGAGCTGCAGACACAACTGACGAGCTGCAGACACAATTGAGGAGCCGTAGACACAACTGAGGAGCCGCAGACACAACTGATGAGCTGCAAACACAACTAAGGAGCCGCAGACACAACCGACAAAGCAAAGACACAACTGAGGAGCCGCAGACACAACTGAGGAGCCGCAGACACAAATGAGGAGCCGCAGACACAACTGAGGAGCCGCAGACACAACCGACAAAGCGCAGACACAACTGAGGAGCCGCAGACACAACTGACGAGCCGAAGACACAACTGACAAGTCGCAGTCACAACTGACGAGCCGCAGACACAACTGACGAGCCGCAGACACAACTGATGAGCCGCCGACACAACTGACGAGCCACAGACACCACTGAGGAGCCACAGACACCACTAAGGAGCCACAGACACCACTGAGGAGCCGCAGACACCACTGAGGAGCCGCAGACACAACTGAGGAGCCGCAGACACAACTGAGGAGCCGCAGACACAACTGAGGAGCCGCAGACACAACTGACAAAGCGCAGACACAACTGACAAAGCGCAGACACAACTGAGGAGCTGCAGACACAACTGACGAGACACAGACACAACTGAGGAACTGCAAACACAACCGACATAGAGCAGACACAACTGAGGAGCCGCAGACACAACTGAGGAGCTGCAAACATAACCGGCAAAGCGCAGACACAATTGACAAGTCACAACTGACGAGCCGCAGACACAACTGACAAGTCACAGTCACAACTGACGAGCCGCAGACACAACTGACGAGCCGCAGACACAACTGACGAGCCGCAGACATAACTGAGGAGCCGCAGACACAACTGAGCTGCAGACACAATTGAGGAGCCGCAGACACAACCAATGAAGAGCAGACTCAACTGAGGAGCTGCAGACACAACTGACGAGACACAGACACAACTGACGAGCCACAGACACAACTGACGAGCCGCAGACACAACTGACGAGCTGCAGACACAACTGACGAGCTGCAGACACAACTGACGAGCTGCAGACACAACTGACGAGCTGCAGACACAACTGAGGAGCCGCAGACACAACTGTGGAGCCGCAGACACAACTGAGGAGTCGCAGACACAACTGAGGAGCTGCAGACACAACTGAGGAGCCGCAGACACAACTGAGGAGCCGCAGACACAACTGAGGAGCTGCAAACATAACCGACAAAGGGCATACACAACTGACGAGCCGCAGACACAACTGACGAGCCGCAGACACAACTGACGAGACACAGACACAACTGAGGAGCTGCAAACACAACCGACAAAGCGCAGACATAACTGACGAGCCGCAGACACAACTGACGAGCCGCAGACACATCTGAGGAGCTGCAAACATAACCGACAAAGGGCATACACAACTGACGAGCCGCAGACACAACTGATGAGACACAGACACAACTGTGGAGCTGCAAACACAACCGACAAAGCACAGACACAACTGACAAGTCACAGACACAACTGAGGAGCCGTAGACTCAACTGAGGAGCCACAGACACAACTGACGAGCCGCAGACACAACTGAGGCCCCGCAGACACAACTGGCAAAGCACAAACACAACTGAAAAAGCGCAGACACAACTGACGAGATGCAGACACAACTGAAGAGATGCAGACACAACTGACGAGATGCAGACACAACTGACGAGATGCAGACACAACTGACGAGATGCAGACACAACTGACGAGATGCAGACACAACTGACGAGATGCAGACACAACTGACGAGACGCAGACACAACTGACGAGACGTAGACACAACTGACGAGACGTAGACACAACTGACAAGTCACAGACACAACTGAGGAGCTGCAGACACAACTGAAGTGCTGCAAACACAACCGACAAAGCGCAGACACAACTGACGAGCCGCAGACACAACTGACAAGTCACAGACACAACTGACAAGTCACAGAGACAACTGACAAGTCACAGAGACAACTGAGGAGCCACAAGCACAACCGACAAAGCGCAGACACAACTGAGGAGCCACAGACACAACTGACAAAGCACAGACACAACTGAGGAGCCGCAGACACAACTGACAAAGCACAGACACAACTGAGGAGCCGCAGACACAACTGACAAAGCACAGACACAATTGACAAAGCGCAGACACAACTGACGAGACACAGACACAACTGACGAGAAGCAGACACAACTGACAAAGCACAGACACAACTGATGAGACGCAGACACAACTGAAGAGACGCAGACACAACTGACAAAGCACAGACACAACTGAGGAGCCGCAGACACAACTGACAAAGCGCAGACACAACTGATGAGATGCAGACACAACTGACAAAGTGCAGCCGGAGATCAGTCCCTGCTCTCTGTATAAGGGCTCTTTCACACGAGCGGATGCCGTGCGAGTACAGCTTTATCTCATTGTGATTCTGTAGTAAAAAGATGCGCAGAGCATTATCAGTCATGTTACTGCTCCGTGTCTCTGCTGTCCGAAGCGGAGCTTGGCTCTCTTTCACGAAGTGGAATACCCGCACGGCATCCGTTTATGTGAAAGAGCCCTAAGAGCTGCTTCACACTCCGTGTGTAGGCGTGACCCTCCGACCTGAACGCTGCTCGTCTTGCAGGAGTGCACGGCAGTATACGGATTTATAATGCTGTGTGTCTCTGCCTGGCCTTACTCCCACAGGATCACACTGACAGCTTTATGTCACTATGATCCTGTAGGTCAGACTCTGCCAGAACTGCTGCTGCCGGGATCGGTGAGTGGAAGTTCCTTCATTTCTCCAACATGTGGAGCCCCCGGGACGGGTCTTTTCTTACTCTTCAATACCCATTTACATATTAGATAATAAATCATCGGATTATAGATATTGCACCAAATAATGAAGTTCTGGTCTAATTTACAGGTAGAAGCCACAGGGACAGTGTCGTGAGGAGCAATTCAGGAAATGTATTGATCAAAGAGGGACAGAGGGCCTTGGGTCAAAAAGAGGGAGACTTGGGAGGTGTGCTCCTGGTTCCTTATGTTCCAGAAGACTCCCCTGGATTTAGTATTCTGGGTTTTCGTCTTCTGACATTTGTTATCACATTGATCTCCTGGTTCTGACTCTTTGGCATGTTTTGGGTTTCTAATTTGCCTCTGGCATGCTTGTACTGTGTTGTCCGGCTTCCATACACCTACTCTTATATATTGTGTGTCAGTTTGTCCCTGTTTGTGTGTCCCCCTTCACATATTACAGTACAGGGACTGTCGTCCAGTTGTGGTCACTGCCTAGGGTGAATGTGCAAGTAGATATGGATAGTGGGTGCGGGTAGTTTAGGGCTGCACCATCCCTGTTTGTGTGTCCTCCTTCACATATTACAGTACAGGGACTGTCGTCCAGTTGTGGTCACTGCCTAGGGTGAATGTGCAAGTAGATATGATAGTGGGTGCGGGCAGTTTAGGGCTGCACTATCCCTGTTTGTGTGTGTGACGGTATTCATTATCCTGACTATGTGCATATGTAGTCTGGTGCAGAGGGGAAGGGATTGTCCAACTAGTGTGTGCTGCTGGACTGATTGACAGCCAGGTCAGGTGAAGCACCGGACTGAATCCTGGGTGCCGGTCCGGGCTTTGCCGACGCCTAACTATCTGCCAGCTGGACGGCAGCAGGGGGGATGAGGCCTGGGCCGGGATGAAGGCTTGCGACCTATTTGGGGAAAACAGGTTGACTAAATCCTGGACTTAACCTTTGGCGTGGACCTGTTGGTCTCTTTATGCAGAATCTGCAGCATGGTGTGAATGAACACCATGACTTTCAACTAAGGTGAAGCTGTTTACTGAGCTGTTAAACCTGCTTGTGTGAATAAAACCCTGCAGTTGGATCAAGAACTGTTTCTGTGCCTCTGTACTGTGTCCGCTCACCCTGCCTACCAGAGTATGTATGTATTGTGCATATGGAGAGTATGTACATGTATGTATTTGTGGATATGCGAGTGTATGTAGTTATTTACGTGTATGTATGCATGTGGATATGTCAGTGTCTGTGTGTATATATATATATATATATATGTGTGTGTGTGTGTGTGTGTGAATGTAAGAATCTATATTTATACTGTAGAGTGTGTGTGAGGGATGGTATCTATATATGACACAGATGACCACTTACATCAGAGGCCTTCTTCTCCGCCAGCTCCAGCCTCTCCTGAGCTTCCTTCACAGCCTCGGAGTACTTCTCCACCTCTTCTTCTGTGCCCTTCACCTTCTTCTGCATCGCCATCACCTCCTCCTCCAGCTGCAGAGACAAAGCACTTTGTATAAGTTCTCTTCAATACATCAGATAAAGGAAAGATGAACCCCAAAATGTCAGTGTGATCCCCTTCAATCCATTGTGTGCTGGGACCTACTGACCATCCAAGAACAGCAGATATCAGAGGCATGAAGGATTAGTTATGTTGGATTTCACAATGTCCAAAGGGGAGCAGAAAAGTGTAGAGGAGGACAAAGGAGGGGGCATGGGTTTCTGGAAGAGAACAGAGAGATCTGGAGGGGGACACTGGGGTCTGGAAGAGGACAGAGGGATTCGGAGGGGTTACATTGGGGTCTGGAGGAGGAAGAGGGATAAGGAAGGGTGACACTGGGGTCTGGAGAAGGACAGAGGTATCTGGAGCAGGACAGAAGGGTCTGGAGGAAGACAGAGGGGTCTGGAGGAGGACAGAGGGGTCTGGAAGGTGAAAGAGGGGTCTGGAGGGGGGACACTGGGGTCTGGAGAGGGAACACTGGGGTCTGGAGGGGGAACACTGGGGTCTGGAGGGGGAACACTGGGGTCTGGAGGGGGAACACTGGGGTTGGGAGTAGGACAGAGGGGTCTAGTGGAGGACAGAGGGTCTGGAGGAGGACAGAGGGTCTGGAGGAGGAAACACTGGGGTCCGGATGAGGACACTGGTGCACTGGAGGGGGGACACTGGAGTCTGGAGGAGGACAGAGCGGTCAGAAGGAATACAGAGGGGTATGGAGGGGGAACAGAGGGGTCTAAAGGAAGACAGAGGGGTCTGAATGAAGAAAGAGGGGTCTGGAGGAGGACAGAGGGGTCTGGAGGAGCACATTGGGGTCTGGAGGGGGAACACTGGGGTCTGGAGGGGGAAAACTGGGGTCTGGAGGGGGCACACTGGGGTCTGGAGGGGGCACACTGGGGTCTGGAGGGGGCACACTGGGGTCTGGAGGGGGCACACTGGGGTCTAGTGGGGGCATACTGGGGTCTGGAGGAGGCACACTGGGGTCTGAAGAGGGGAAACTGGGGTCTGGAGGGGGGACACTGGGGTCTGGAGGAGGACAGAGGGGTCTAGAGGAGGACAGAGAAGTCTGGAAGAGGACAGAGGGGTCTGGAGGAGGACAGAGAGGGTCTGGAGGGGGACAGAGGGGTCTAGAGGGGGACAGAGGGGTCTGGAGGGGGACAGAGGGGTCTGGAGGGGGGCAGAGGGGTCTGGAGGGGGGCAGAGGGGTCTGGAGGGGGGCAGAGGGGTCTGGAGGGGGGACTCTGGGGT
This sequence comes from Bufo gargarizans, assembly GCF_014858855.1. Taxonomy (NCBI): domain Eukaryota; kingdom Metazoa; phylum Chordata; class Amphibia; order Anura; family Bufonidae; genus Bufo; species Bufo gargarizans. The sequence continues at coordinate 258,988 of NW_025334129.1, read as the reverse complement.
CGGGAGTAGTGACACTGGGGTCGGGAGTAGTGACACTGGGGTCGGGAGTAGGACAGAGGGGTCTGAATGAAGAAAGAGGGGTCTGGAGGAGGACAGAGAAGTCTGGAGGACAGAGAAGTGTAGAGGAGGACAGAGGGGTCTGGAGGAGGACAGAGGGGTCTGGAGGAGGACAGAGGGGTCTGGAGGGGGAACACTGGGGTCTGGAGGGGGCACACTGGGGTCTGGAGGGGGCACACTGGGGTCTGGAGGGGGGACACTGGGGTCTGGAGGGGGGACACTGGGGTCTGGAGGGGGGACACTGGGGTCTGGAGGGGGGACACTGGGGTCTGGAGGAGGACAGAGGGGTCTAGAGGAGGACAGAGAAGTTTGGAGGAGGACAGAGAAGTCTGGAAGAGGACAGAGGGGTCTGGAGGAGGACAGAGGGGTCTGGAGGAGGACAGAGAGGGTCTGGAGGGGGACAGAGGGGTCTGGAGGGGGGACACTGGGGTCGGGAGTAGTGACACTGGGGTCGGGAGTAGTGACACTGGGGTCGGGAGTAGGACAGAGGGGTCTAGTGGAAGACAGAGGGTCTGGAGGAGGAAACACTGGGGTCCGGATAAGGACACTGGTGCACTGGAGGGGGGACACTGGTGCACTGGAGAGGGGACACTGGGGTCTGGAGGAGGACAGAGCGGTCTGAAGGAAGACAGAGGGGTATGGAGGGGGAACAGAGGGGTCTGAAGGAGGACAGAGGGGTCTGAATGAAGAAAGAGGGGTCTGGAGGAGGACAGAGGGATCTGGAGGAGGACACTACGGTCTGGAGGGGCACACTGGGGTCTGGAGGGGGCACACTGGGGTCTTGAGGGGGCACACTGGGGTCTGGAGGGGGGACACTGGGTTCTGGAAGGGGGACACTGGGGTCTGGAAGGGGGACACTGGGGTCTGGAGGAGGAAAGAGGGGTCTGGAGGAGGACAGAGGGTCTGGAGGAGGACAGAGGGTCTGGAGGGGGACAGAGGAGTCTGAAGGGGGACAGAGGAGTCTGGAGGGGGACAGAGGAGTCTGGAGGGGGACAGAGGAGTCTGGAGGTGGGACAGAGGAGTCTGGAGGTGGGACAGAGGAGTCTGGAGGTGGGACAGAGGAGTCTGGAGGTGGGACAGAGGAGTCTGGAGGTGGGACAGAGGAGTCTGGAGGGGGGGCCACTGGGGTCTAGAGGAGGACAGAGGGTATGGAGGGTTTGGAGGAAGACAGAGGGGTTGGGAGGAAGGACACTGGGGTCGGGAGGAAGGACACTGGGGTCGGGAGGAAGAACACTGGGGTCAGGAGGAAGGACACTGGGGTCGGGAGGAAGGACACTGGGGTCGGGAGGAAGGACACTGGGGTCGGGAGGAAGGACACTGGGGTCGGGAGGAAGGACACTGGGGCTGGAGGAAGGCAGAGGGGTCTGGAGGGGGAACACTGTGGTCTGGAGGAGGACAGAGCATTCTGAAGGCTGGTCTGGAGGAAGGACACTGGGGCTGGAGGAAGGCAGAGGGGTCTGGAGGGGGGACACTGGGGTCTGGAGGGGGGACACTGGGGTCTGGAGGAGAGATACTGTGGTCTGGAGGGGGGACACTGGGGTCTGTAAGGGGGACATTGGGGTCTGTAAGGGGGACACTGGGGTCTGTAAGGGGGACACTGGGGTCTGTAAGGGGGACACTGGGGTCTGGAGGAAGGACACTGGGGTCTGGAGGAAGGACAGAGGAGTCTGGAGGGGGGGATACAAGGGGGAACACTGGGGTTTACAGGAGGACAGAGGGTCTGGAGGGGTACATAAGGGTTTGGAAGAAGACAGAGGGGTCTGGAGGAAGACAGAGGGGTATGGAGGAGGACAGAGGGGTCTGGAGGGGGGACACTGAGTTCTGGAGGAGGACTGAGGGGTCTGGAGGGGGACACAACGGTCTAGAGGAGGACAGAGGGGTCTGAAGGGGGGACACTGGGGTCTGGAGGAGGACAGAGGGGCCTGGAGGAGTACAGAGGAGTCTGAAGGGGGGCAGAGGAGTCTGGAGGGGGACAGAGGAGTCTGGAGGGGGACAGAGGAGTCTGGAGGTGGGACAGAGGAGTCTGGAGGTGGGACAGAGGAGTCTGGAGGGGCAGACAGAGGAGTCTGAAGGGGGGACACTGGGGTCTGAAGGGGGGACACTGCGGTCTGGAGGGGGACACTGGGGTCTGGAGGGGGGACAGAGGAGTCTGGAGGGGGACAGAGGAGTCTGGAGGGGGACAGAGGAGTCTGAAGGGGGACAGAGGAGTCTGGAGGGGGACAGAGGAGTCTGGAGGGGGACAGAGGAGTCTGGATGGGGACAGAGGAGTCTGGAGTTGGGACAGAGGAGTCTGGAGGTGGGACAGAGGAGTCTGGAGGTGGGACAGAGGAGTCTGGAGGTCTGGATACTGGGGTCGGGAGGAAGGACACTGGGGTCGGGAGGAAGGACACTGGGGTCGGGAGGAAGGACACTGGAGCTGGAGGAAGGCAGAGGGGTCTGGAGGGGGGACACTTTGGTCTGGAGGAGGACAGAGCATTCTGAAGGCTGGTCTGGAAGAAGGACACTGGAGCTGGAGGAAGGCAGAAGGGTCTGGAGGGGGAACACTGTGGTCTGGAGGAGGACAGATCATTCTGAAGGCTGGTCTGGAAGAAGGACACTCGGGCTGGAGGAAGGCAGAGGGGTCTGGAGGAGGGACACTGGGGTCTGGAGGAGAGATATTGTGGTCTAGAGGGGGGGCACTGGGGTCTGGAGGGGGGACACTGGGGTCTGTAAGGGGGAGACTGGGGTCTGTAAGGGGGACACTGGGGTCTGTAAGGGGGACACTGGGGTCTGTAAGGGGGACACTGGGGTCTGTAAGGGGGACACTGGGGTCTGTAAGGGGGACACTGGGGTCTGGAGGAAGGACACTGGGGTCTGGAGGAAGGACACTGGGGTCTGGAGGAAGGACACTGGGGTCGGGAGGAAGGACACTGGGGCTGGAGGAAGGCAGAGGGGTCTGGAGGGGGAACACTGTGGTCTGGAGGATGACAGAGCATTCTGAAGGCTGGTCTGGAAGTAGGACACTGGGGCTGGAGGAAGGCAGAGGGCTCTGGAGGAGGGACACTGGGGTCTGGAGGAAAGATACTGTGGTCTAGAGGGGGGCACTGGGGTCTGGAGGGGGGACACTGGGGTCTGTAAGGGGGACACTGGGGTCTGTAAGGGGGACACTGGGGTCTGTAAGGGGGACACTGGGGTCTGAAAGGGGGACACTGGGGTCTGGAGGAAGGTCACTGGGGTGTGGAGGAAGGACACTGGGGTCTGGAGGAAGGACAGAGGAGTCTGGAGGGGGGACACTGGGGTTTACAGGAGGACAGAGGGTCTGGAGGGGCACATTGGGGTTTGGAAGAAGACAGAGGGGTCTGGAGGAAGACAGAGGGGTATGGAGGAGGACAGAGGGGTCTGGAGGGGGGGACACTGAGTTCTGGAGGAGGACAGAGGGGTCTGGAGGGGGACACAACGGTCTAGAGGAGGACAGAGGGGTCTGAAGGGGGGACACTGGGGTCTGGAGGAGGACAGAGGGGCCTGGAGGAGTACAGAGGGGTCTGGAGGGGGGACACTGCGGTCTGGAGGGGGACACTGGGGTCTGGAGGGGGGACACTGGGGTCTGGAGGGGTGACACTGGGGTCGGGAGTAGGACAGAGGGTCTGGAGGAGGAAACACTGGGGTCCGGATGAGGAAACTGGCGCACTGGAGGGGAAACACTGGGGTCTGGTGGAGGATAGAGAGTCTGGAGAAGGACAGTGGGTCTAGAGGGGGGACATTATGGTCTGGAGGAGGACAGAGCGGTCTGAAGGAGGACAGAGCGGTCTGGAGGGGGAACAGAGAGGTCTGAAGGAGGACAGAGGGGTCTGAAGGAGGACAGAGAGGTCTGAAAGAGGACAGATGGGTCTGAAAGAGGACAGAGGGGTCTGGTGGAGGAAAGAGGGGTCTATGGGTCTGGTGGAGGACGGAGGGGTCTGGTGGAGAACAGAGGGGTCTGGTGGAGAACAGAGGGGTCTGGAGGAGGACACTGGGGTCTGGAGGAGGACACTGGGGTCTGGAGGAGGAGACTGGGGTCTGGAGGAGGAGACTGGGGTCTGGAGGAGGAGACTGGGGTCTGGAGGAGGAGACTGGGGTCTGGAGGAGGACACTAGGGTATGGAGGAGGGACACTGGGGTATGAAGGAGGGACACTGGGGTATGAAGGAGGGACACTGGGGTATGGAGGAGGGACACTGGGGTATGGAGGAGGGACACTGGGGTATGGAGGAGGGACACTGGGGTCTGGAGGAGGGACACTGGGGTCTGGAGGAGGGACACTGGGGTCTGGAGGGGGGACACTGGGGTCTGGAGGGGGGACACTGGGGTCTGGAGGAGGGACACTGGGGTCTGGAGGGGGGACACTGGGGTCTGAACAGTGGAAACTGGGTCTGAAGAGGGGACATTGGGTCCAAAGAGGGGACCCTGGGGTCTGGAAGGGGGGAAAGAGGGTCTGGAGGGGGAACAGAGGTGTCTGGAGGAGGACAGAGGGGTCTGGAGGAGGACAGAGGGGTCTGGAGGAGGAGAGAGGGTCTGGAGGGGGGACACAGTGGTCTGGAGGAGGACAGAGGGGTCTGAAGGGGGACAAAGGGGTCTGGAGGAGGACAGAGGAGTCTGGAGGGGGGACACTGCGGTCTGGAGGAGGGAAACTGGGGTCTGAAGGAGTGAAAGAGGGGTCTGAAGGAGGGACAGAGGGGTCTGAAGGAGGGACAGAGGGGTCTGTTGGGGGACACAACAGTCTGGAGGAGGACAGAGGGGTCTGAAGGGGGGACACTGGGGTATGGAGGAGGACAGAGGGGCCTGGAGGAGTAGAGGGGTCTGGAGGGGTGACACTGCAGTCATGAGGGGGGAAACTGGGGTCTGAAGGAGTGAAAGAGGGGTCGTTAGAAGGGACAGACAGGCCTGGAGGAGGGACAGAGGGGTCTAGAGGGGGACAATGGGGTCTTGAGGAGGACAAAGGGGTCTGGAGGGGGATAGAGGGGTCTGCAGGGAGAAAACTGGGGTCTTGAGGGGGACAAAGGGGTCTGGAAGAGGACAGAGGGGTCTGGAGGAGGACAGAGGAGTCTGGTGGAGGACAGAGTCTGGAGGGGGGACACTGGGGTCTGGAGGGGGGACACTGGGGTAGGGAGTAGGACAGAAGGGACTGGAGGGAGGGGAACTGGGGTCTAGTGGAGGACAGAGGGTCTGGAGAAGGAAACACTAGGGTCCGGATGAAAACACTAGGGTCTGGATGAGGACACTGGCGCACTGGAGGAGGGACACTGGGGTCTGCAGGAGGACAGAGAGTCTGGAGTGGGACACTGGGTTCTGAAAGGGGGACACTGGGGTCTGAAAGGGGGACAGAGAGTCTGTAGGGGGACACTGAGTTATGGAGGAGGAACACTGGGGTCTGGAGGGGAGACACTGGGGTCTGGAGGTGGGACACTGGGGTCTGGAGGTGGGAAACTGGGGTCTGGAGGTGGGAAACTGGGGTCTGGAGGTGGGAAACTGGGGTCTAGAGGAGGAGAGAGGGTCTGGAGGTGGGACACTGTGGTCTGGAGGAGGAGAGAGGGGTTTGGTGGGAGACACTGCCTTTGGAGGGGGACAGAGGGGTCTGAAGGGGGGACACTGCGTTCTGGAGTGGGGACACTGCGGTCTAGAGGAGGACAAAAGGGTCTGGAGGGGGGACACTGAGTTCTGGAGGAGTACTGAGGGGTCTTGAGGGGTACACAACGGTCTAGAGGAGGATAGGGGGGTCTGGAGGAAGGACACTGGGTCTGGAGGAAGGACACTGGGGTCTGTAGGAAGGACAGAGGGGCCTGGAGGAGTACAGAGGGGTCTGGAGGGGGGACACTGCGTTCTGGAGTGGGGACACTGCGGTCTAGAGGAGGACAAAAGGGTCTGGAGGGGGGACACTGAGTTCTGGAGGAGTACTGAGGGGTCTTGAGGGGTACACAACGGTCTAGAGGAGGATAGGGGGGTCTGGAGGAAGGACACTGGGTCTGGAGGAAGGACACTGGGGTCTGTAGGAAGGACACTGGGGTCTGTAGGAAGGACACTGGGGTCTGTAGGAAGGACACTGGGGTCTGGAGGAAGGACACTGGGGTCTGGAGGAAGGACACTGGGGTCTGGAGGGGGGACACTGCGGACTAAAGGTGGACAGAGCGGTCTGAAGGAGGACAGAGACATCTGAAGAAAGACAGAGGGGTCTGAAGGAGGACAGAGGGGTCTGAAGGAGGACAGAGGGGTCTGAAGGAGGACAGAGGGGTCTGAAAGAGGGACACTGTGGTCTGGAGGGGGGACACTGTGGTCTGGAGGGGGGACACTGGGGTCTGGAGGGGGGACACTGCGGTCTGGAGGGGGGACACTGGGGTCTGGAGGGGGGACACTGGGGTCTGGAGGAGGACAGAGGGTCTTGAGGGGGGACACTGTGGTCTGGAGGAGGACAGAGGGGTCTGGAGGATGACAGAGGGGTCTGGAGGAGGACAGAGGGGCCTGGAGGAGGGACACTTTGATCTGGAGGAGGACAGAGGGGTCTGGAGTGGGAACTCTGGGGTCTGGAGGATTACAGAGGGGCCTGGAGGAGTACAGAGAAGTCTGGAGGGGGGACACTATGGTCTAGAGGAGGACAGAGGAGTCTGGAGGGGGGACACTGGGGTCTAGAGGAGGACAGAGGGTATGGAGGGGGTACACTTGGGTCTGGAGGTAGACAGAGGGGTCTGGAGGAAGACAGAGTGGTCTGGAGGAAGACAGAGGGGTCTGGAGGAAGGACACTGGGGTCTGGAGGAAGGACACTGGGGTCTGGAGGAAGGACACTGGGGTCTGGAGGAAGGACACTGGGGTCTAGAGAAAGGACACTGGGGTCTGTAGGAAGGATACTGGGGTCTGGAGGAAGGACACTGGAGCTGGAGGAAGACAGAGGGGTCTTAAGGGGGGACACTGTGGTCTGGAGGAGTACAGAGCGGTCTGAAAGAGGACAAAGGGTCTGCAGGAGGACAGAGGGGTCTGGAAGAGGACAGAGGGATCTGGATGAGGACAGAGGGATCTGGATGAGGACAGAGGGATCTGGATGAGGACAGAGGGGTCTGGAGGGGGACACTGGGGCCTGGAGGAGTACACAGGGGTCTGGAGGGGGGACACTACGGTCTGGAGGGGGAAACTGGGGTCTGAAGGAGTGAAAGAAGGGTCTGAAGGAGGGACAGAGGGGTCTGAAGGAGGGACAGAGGGGTCTGGAGGGGGACACAACGGTCTGGAGGAGGACAGAGGGGTCTGAAGGGGGGACACTGGGGTTTGGAGGAAGACAGAGGGGCCTGGAGGAGTACAGAGGGTTCTAGAGGGTGGACACTGCGGTCTGGAGGTTGGAAACTGGGGTCTGAAGGAGTGAAAGAGGGGTCTTTAGAAGGGATTGAGGGGCCTGGAGGAGGGACAGAGGGGTCTAGAGGGGGACAATGGGGTCTGGAGGAGGACAAAGGGATCTGGAGGGGGATAGAGGGGTCTGGAGGGAGAAAACTAGGGTCTGGAGGGGGACAAAGGGGTCTGGAGGAGGACAGAGGGGTCTGGAGGAGGACAGAGGAGTCTGGAGGAGGACAGAGGAGTCTGGAAGGGGGACACTGGGGTCTGGAGGGGGGACACTGGGGTAGTGAGTAGCACAGAGGGGACTGGAGGGAGGGGAACTGGGGTCTATTGGAGGACAGAGGGTCCAGAGGAGGACACTGGGGTCTGGAGAAGGAAACACTAGGGTCCGGATGAGGACACTGGCACACTGGAGGGGGGACTCTGGGGTCTGGAGGAGGACATAGAGTCTGGAGTGGGACACTGGGTCTGGAGGGGAGACACTGGGGTCTGGAGGTGGGACACTGGGGTCTGGAGGGGGGAAACTGGGGTCTAGATAAGGAGAGAGGGTCTGGAGGTGGGACACTGTGGTCTGGAGGAGGACAGAGGGGTTTGGTGGGAGACACTGCCTTTGGAGGGGGACAGAGGGGTCTGAAGGGGGGACACTGCGGTCTAGAGGAGGACAGAAGGGTCTGGAAGGGGGAAACTGAGTTCTGGAGGAGGACTGAGGGGTCTTGAGGGGGACACAACGGTCTAGAGGAGGATAGAGGGGTCTGGAGGAAGGACACTAGGTCTGGAGGAAGGACACTGGGGTCTGTAGGAAGTTCACTGGGGTCTGTAGGAAGTTCACTGGGGTCTGTAGGAAGGACACTTGGGTCTGGAGGAAGGACACTGGGGTCTGGAGGAAGGACACTGGGGTCTGGAGGAAGGACACTGGGGTCTGGAGGAAGGACACTGGGGTCTGGAGGGGGGACACTGGGGTCTGGAGGGGGGACACTGCGGACTAAAGGAGGACAGAGCGGTCTGAAGGAGGACAGAGATGTCTGAAGGAAGACAGAGGGGTCTAAAGGAGGACACAGGGGTCTGAAGGAGGGACACTGTGGTCTGGAGGGGGGACACTGTGGTCTGGAGGGGGGACACTGTGGTCTGGAGGGGGGACACTGTGGTCTGGAGGGGGGACACTGTGGTCTGGAGGGGGGACAGAGGGGTCTGGAGGAGGACAGAGGGTCTGGAGGGGGGGAAACTGTGGTCTGGAGGAGGACAGAGGGGCCTGGAGGAGGACAGAGGGTTCTGGAGGGGGAACACTGGGGTCTGGAGGATGACAGAGGGGCCTGGAGGAGTACAGAGAAGTCTGGAGGGGGGACACTATGGTCTGGAGGGGGGACACTGCGGTCTAGAGGAGGACAGATGAGTCTGGTGGGGGACACTGGGGTCTAGAGGAGGACAGAGGGTATGGAGGGGGTACACTTGGGTCTGGAGGTAGACATAGGGGTCTGGAAGAAGACAGAGTGGTCTGGAGGAAGGACACTGGGGTCTGGAGGAAGGACACTGGGGTCTGGAGGAAGGACACTGGGGTCTGGAGGAAGGAAACTGAAGCTGGAGGAAGACAGAGGGGTCTTAAGGGGGGACACTGTGGTCTGGAGGAGTACAGAGCGGTCTGAAAGAGGACAAAGGGTCAGGAGGAGGACAGAGCGGTCTGGAAGAGGACAGAGGGATCTAGATGAGGAGAGAGGGGTCTGGAGGGGGACACTGGGGCCTGGAGGAGTACACAGGGGTCTGGAGGGGGGACACTGCGGTCTGGAGGGTGGACACTGCGGTCTGGAGGGGGAAACTGGGGTCTGAAGGAGTGAAAGAAGGGTCTGAAGGAGGGACAGAGGGGTCTGAAGGAGGGACAGAGGGGTCTGAAGGAGGGACAGAGCGGTCTGGAGGGGGACACAACGGTCTGGAGGTGGACAGAGGGGTCTGAAGGGTGGACACTGGGGTTTGGAGGAAGACAGAGGGGCCTGGAGGAGTACAGAGGGGTCTAGAGGGTGGACACTGCGGTCTGGAGGGGGGAAACTGGGGTCTGAAGGAGTGAAAGAGGGGTCTTTAGAAGGGAGTGAGGGGCCTAGAGGAGGGACAGAGGGGTCTAGAGGGGGACAATGGGGTCTGGAGGAGGACAAAGGGGTCTGGAGGGGGATAGAGGGGTCTGGAGGGAGAAAACTAGGGTCTGGAGGGGGACAATGGGGTCTGGAGGAGGACAGACGGGTCTGGAGGAGGACAGAGGAGTCTGGAGGAGGACAGAGGAGTCTGGAGGAGGACAGAGGAGTCTGGAGGGGGGGACACTGGGGTCTGGAGGGGGAACACTGTGGTCTGGAGGGGGGACACTGGGGTCTGGAGGGGGGACACTGGGGTAGGGAGTAGGACAGAGGGGACTGGAGGGAGGGGAACTGGGGTCTATTAGAGGACAGAGAGTCCGGAGGAGGACACTGGGGTCTGGAGAAGGAAACACTAGGGTCCGGATGAGGACACTGGCGCACTGGAGAAGGGACATTGGGGTCTGGAGGAGAACAGAGGATCTGGAGGGGGGACACTGGGGTCTGGAAGGTGGACACTGGGGTCTGAAAGGGGGACACTGAGGTCTTAAAGGGGGACACTGGGGTCTGAAAGGGGGACACTGGGGTCTGAAAGGGGGACACTGGGGTCTGAAAGGGGACAGAGGGTATGGGGGGGACACTGGGGTCTGGAGGGGGGACACTGGCGTCTGGAGGGGGGACACTGGGGTCTGAAAGGGGACAGAGGGTATGGGGGGGACACTGGGGTCTGGAGGGGGGACACTGGCGTCTGGAGGGGGGGACACTGGGGTCTGGAGGGGGGACACTGGGGTCTAGAGGAGGAGAGAGGGTCTGGAGGTGGGACACTGTGGCCTGGAAGAGGACAGAGGGGTCTGGTGGGAGACACTGCCTCTGGAGGGGGACAGAGGGGTCGGAAGGGGGGACACTGTGGTCTGGAGGAGGACAGAGGGGCTTGGAGAAGTACAGAGCGGTCTGGAGGGGGGACACTGCGGTCTTAAGTGGGGACACTGCTGTCTAGAGGAGGACAGAGGAGTCTGGAGGGGAAACACTGGGGTATAGAGGAGGACAAAGGGTCTGGAAGGGGGAACTCGGGGGTCTGGAGGAAAACAGAGGGGTCTGGAGGAAGGACACTGGGGTCTGGAGGAAGGACACTGGGGTCTGGAGGAAGGACATTGGGGCTGGAGGAAGGTAGAGGGGTCTTGAGGGGGGACACTGCGGACTAAAGGAGGACAGAGCTGTCTGAAGGAGGACAGAGGGGTCTGAAGGAGGACAGAAGGGTCTGAAGGAGGACAGAAGGGTCTGAAGGAGGACAGAGGGGTCTGAAAGGGGGACACTGTGATCTGGAGGATGGACACTGTGGTCTGGAGGGGAAACACTGGGGTCTGGAGGGGGGACACTGGGGTCTGGAGGGGGGACACTGGGGTCTGGAGGGGGGGACACTGGGGTCTGGAGGGGGGGACACTGGGGTCTGGAGGGGGGACACTGGGGTCTGGAGGAGGACAGAGGGGTCTGGAGGGGGAACACTGGGGTCTGGAGGAGGACTGAGGGGTCTGGAGGAGGACTGAGGGGCTTGGAGGGGGGACACTGGGGTTTAGATGAAGGACACTGGGGTTTGGAGGAAGGACACTGGGGTCTGGAGGAAGGACACTGGGGTCTGGAGGAAGGCAGAGGGTTCTTGAGGGGGGACACTGTGGTCTGGAGCAGGACAGAGCGGACTGAAAGAGGACAGAGAGGTCTGAAGGAGGACAGAGAGGTTTGAAGGAGGACAGAGAGGTACACAACAGTCTGGAGGAGGAGGACAGAAGTGTCTGAAGGGGGACACTGGGGTCTGGAGGAGGACAGAGGGCCCTGGAGAAGTACAGAGGGGTCTGGAGGAGGGGCAGAGGGGTCTTAAGAAGGGACGGAGGGGTCTGGAGGAGGACAGAGGGTCTGGAGGGGGACAAAGAGGTTTGGAGGGGGATAGAGTTGTCTGGAGGGAGAAAACTGGGGTCTGGAGGGGGTCAAAGGGGTCTGATGGAGGACAGAGGGATCTGGAGGGGGGCACTGGGGTCTGGATGGGGTACACTGGGGTCTGGAGGGGGGACACTGGGGTCTGAAGGAGGGACACTGGGGTCTGAAGGAGGGGTCTGGAGTCTGGAAAGGGACAGAGCGGTCTCAAGGATGACAGAGGGGTCTGGAGGGGGGTACAGAGGGGTCCGGAGGAGGACAGAGGGGTCTGGAGGAGGACAGAGGGGTCTGGAGGAGGACAGTGGGGTCTGGAGGAGGATAGAGGGGTCTGGAGGAGGACAGAGGGTCTGGAGGAGGACTCAGGGGTGTGGACGAGGACTGAGGGGTCTGGACGAGGACTGAGGGGTCTGGACGAGGACTGAGGGGTCTGGACGAGGACTGAGGGGTCTGGACGAGGACTGAGGGGTCTGGACGAGGACTGAGGGGTCTGGACGAGGACTGAGGGGTCTGGAGGAAGGACACTGGGGTCTGGAGGAAGGACACTGGGGTCTGGAGGAAGGACACTGGGGCTGGAGGAAGGACACTGGGGCTGTAGGAAAGCAGAGGGTTCTTGAGGGGGAACACTGTGGTCTGGAGGAGGACAGAGCGGTCTGGAGGAGGACAGAGGGGTCTGGAGGAGGACAGAGGGGTCTGGAGGAGGACAGAGGGGTCTGAAGGAGGACAGAGGGTCTGAAGGAGGACAGAGGGGTCTGAAGGAGAACAGAGGGGTTTGGAGGAGGACAGAGGGGTCTGGAGGAGGACAGAGGGTTCTGGAGGAGGACAGAGGGGTCTGGAGGAGGACACTGGGGTCTGGAGTGGGGAAACTGGGGTCTGAAGTGGGAAAACTGGTGTCTGAAGAGGGGACACTGGGTCTGGAGGGGGGCAGAGGGTCTGGAGGGGGGACACTGGGGTCTGGAGGGGGGATAATGGGGTCTGGATGGGGGACACTGGGGTCTGGATGGGGGAAACTGGGGTCTGGATGGGGGAAACTGGGGACTAGAGGAGGAGAGATTTTCTGGAGGGGGGACACTGGGGTCTGGAGGGGGGACAATGGGGTCTGGAGGGAAGACACTGGGGTCTGGAGGAGGGACACTGGGTTCTGGAGGAGGACAGAGGGGTCCTGAGGGGGGAAACTGAGGTCTGGAGGAAGGACACTGGGGTCTGGAGGAAGGACACTGGGGTCTGGAGGAAGGACACTGGGGTCTGGAGGAAGGACACTGGGGTCTGGAGGAAGGACACTGGGGTCTGGAGGAAGGACACTGGGGCTGGAGGAAGGACACTGGGGCTGGAGGAAAGCAGAGGGTTCTTGAGGGGGAACACTGTGGTCTGGAGGAGGACAGAGGGGTCTGGAGGAGGACAGAGGGGTCTGAAGGAGGACAGAGGGGTCTGAAGGAGGACAGAGGGGTCTGAAGGAGGACAGAGGGGTTTGGAGGAGGACAGAGGGGTCTGGAGGAGGACAGAGGGTTCTGGAGGAGGACAGAGGGGTCTGGAGGAGGACACTGGGGTCTGGATTGGGGAAACTGGGGTCTGGAGTGGGGAAACTGGGGTCTGAAGTGGGAAAACTGGCGTCTGAGGAGGGGACACTGGGTCTGGAGGGGGGCAGAGGGTCTGGAGGGGGGACACTGGGGTCTGGAGGGGGGATAATGGGGTCTGGATGGGGGACACTGGGGTCTGGATGGGGGAAACTGGGGACTAGAGGAGTAGAGATTTTCTGGAGGGGGGACACTGGGGTCTGGAGGGGGGACAATGGGGTCTGGAGGGAAGACACTGGGGTCTGGAGGAGGGACACTGGGTTCTGGAAGAGGACAGAGGGGTCTGGAGGGGGGAAACTGGGGTCTGAAGGAGTGAAAGAGGGGTCTGGTCCATTATATCCCCTCTATATTACACTACATCTTATACAGCAGATACATTGTATCCATTATATTACCTCTATATCACACTTCATCTTATACAGCAGATACATTGTATCCATTATATCCCCTCTATTTTACACTACATCTTATACAGCAGATACATTGTATCCATTATATCCCCTCTATATTACACTACATCATATACAGCAGATACATGGTATCCATATCACCACTATTTTACACTACATCATATATAGCAGATACATTGTATCCATTATATCCCCTCTTTATTACACATCATATACAGCAGATACATTGTTTCCTTTATATCCCCTCTATATTATACCTCATATACAGCAGATACATTGTATCCATTATATCACCACTATTTTACACTACATCATATACAGCAGATACATTGTATCCATTATATCACCTCTATATTATACCTCATATACACCAGATACATTGTATCCATTATATCCCCTCTATATTACACTACATCATATACAGCAGATACATTGTATCCATTATATCCCCTCTATATTACACCTCATACACAGCAGATACATTGTACCCTCTCTATATCACAGTACATCATATACAGCAGATACATTGTATCCATTATATCCCCTCTATATTACACAACATCATATATAGCAGATACATTGTATCCATTATATCTCCTCTATATTATACCTCATATACAGCAGATACATTGTATCCATTATATTCCCTCTATATTACACCTCATATACACCAGATATATTGTAGCCATTATATCCCCTTCATATTACACTATATCATATACAGCAGATACAGTGTATCCATTATATCACATCTATATTACACCTCATACACAGCAGATACATTGTATCCATTATATCCCCTCGATATGACACTATATTATATATAGCAGATACATTGTATCCATTATATTCCCTCTATATTTCACTACATCATATACAGCAGATACATTGTATCCATTATAGCCCCTCTATATTTCACTACATTATATATATCAGATACATTGTATCCATTATATACCCTCTATATTTCACTACATTATATACAGCAGATACATTGTATCCATTATATCCCATCTATATCAAACTATATCATATACAGCAGATACATTGTATCCATTATACCCCCTCTATATTGTATACAGCAGATACATTGTATCCATTATATCCCCTCTATATTACACTACATAATTTACAGCAGATACATTGTACACTCTCTATATTACAGTACATCATATACAGCAGATACATTGTATCCATTATATCCCCTCTATATCACACTACCTCATATACAGCAGATACATTGTATCCATTATATCCCCTCTATATCACATTACATGATATACAGCAGATACATTGTATCTATAACATCACCTCTACATCACACTACATCAAATACAGCAGATACATTGTATCCATTATATCCCCTCTATATCACACTACATCATATACAGCAGATACATTGTATCCATTATATCACCTCTATATCACACTACATCATTTACAGCAGATACATTGTATCCATTATATCACCTCTATATCACACTACATCAAATACAGCAGATACATTGTATCCATTATATCCCCTCTATATTATACACAGCAGATACATTGTATCCATTATACCCCCTCTATATTACATCTCATACACAGCAGATACATTGTATCCATTATATCCCCTCTATATCACACTACATCATATACAGCAGATACATTGTATCCATTATATCACCTCTATATCACACTACATCAAATACAGCAGATACATTGTATCCATTATATCCCCTCTATATTATACACAGCAGATACATTGTATCCATTATATCCCCTCTATATTATACACAGCAGATACATTGTATCCATGATACCCCCTCTATATTACACCTCATACACAGCAGATACATTGTATCCCCCTGTATATTATACTCTATCCTGTAGGGCAGACACCCGGAGGTCTTCTCCTCATAGGTCCCAGGCTCAGGCCCCGTATATGGGGGTCCTCTGCAGTCCCTCTGGTCACCAGCAGGGGGCGCTACGTGACAGCTGAAGAGTCCGCTGCCAGGACAGTGTCCATTTGATTGTAAGCTCCTGGGCTTTGCTGAGCTCCCATCCGCTGCTTGGAGTCTAGAATGTCAGCTCTGCAGTCCAGAGATAGGAAGCGGGTCCTGAGAAGAGTAGTAATGCTCCGGATGGTGGGGGCAGTAGTGTTAGGATAGTTGGAGTAGTAGTATTTGCTGTATATAACTAGGAGTGGTAGTATGATAGTAGAAGTAGTAGTATGAGACTAGGAGTAGTAGTATGACACTAGGAGTAGTAGTAGTGTGTTACTTTGGGGAGTAGTATAATACTAGGTGTAGTAGTATAATACTAGGAGTAGTAGTATGATACTTTAGGTAATAGTCTCACACTAGGAGGTGTAGTATGACACTAGAAGTAGTAATGTGTTACTTTGGGGAGAAGTATAATACTAGGAGTAGTAGTGTGTTACTTTTGGGAGTAGTCTCACACTAGGAGTAGTAGTATGATACTAGGAGTAGTAGTATAATACTAGGAGTAGTAGTATGATACTTTAGGGAGTAGTCTCACACTAGGAGTTGTAGTATGACACTAGGAGTAGTAATGTGTTACTTTGGGGAGTAGTATAATACTAGGAGTAGTAGTGTGTTACTTTTGGGAGTAGTCTCACACTAGGAGTAGTAGTATGATACTAGGAGTAGTAATAATGTGTTACTTTGGGGAGAAGTATAATACTAGGAGTAGTAGTGTGTTACTTTTGGGAGTAGTCTCACACTAGGAGTAGTAGTATGATACCAGGAGTAGTAGTATAATACTAGGAGTAGTAGTATGATACTTTAGGGAGTAGTCTCACACTAGGAGTTGTAGTATGACACTAGGAGTAGTAATGTGTTACTTTGGGGAGTAGTCTCACACTAGTAGTTGTAACTGTATGACACTAGAAGTAGTGGTATGATACTTTAGGGAGTAGTCTCACACTAGGAGTAGTAGTGTGTTACTTGGGGTAGTAGTAGCAGCAGCACAGCAGGCGTAGCAGTAGTTCCCTGGGTTGGGGGTTGTAGTACCTGCTTGCAGCGGTCCTCCGCCTGCTTCTTGTCGCCCTCCGCCTGCTCCGCCCGGTCTATGGCGTTCTCCTTGTCCAACTTCAGCATCTGCATCTTCTTCTTGATGGCGTCCATGGCGGCGGGTTAGAGCGGCGGCTGCGGGTGAGAACGGGCGGCTGCGGGTGAGAACGGGCTCAGGGGGCTGGAGGAGCTCTGCCCGGAATCCGAGCTTTATATCCCGGGGAACAAACACCGCCCCGTCCGATCGTCAGAGCCATGTAGGGCAGAGAGTGCGGAGCAGAGGGGGGAGAGAATGGGGGGGGGGAGAGAATGGGGGGAGAGAGGGGGGGAATGGGGGCGAGAGGGGGGACGGGGGTGAAGGAGGAGAGAAGGGGGAAGAGGAGAAAAGAGTGGGAGAGGAGGAGAGAATGGGGGGGAGAGGAGGAGAGAATGAGGGGAGAAGAGGAGAAAAGAGGGGGAGAGGAGGAGAAAATGGGGGGAGAGGAGGAGAAAATGGGGGGAGAGGAGGAGAGAATGGGGGGGAGAGGAGGAGAGAAAGGGGGGGAGAAGGGGAGAGGAGGAGAGAAGAGGGGGAGAGGAGGGGAAAGAATGGGGGAAAGGGAAAAGAATAGGGGGGGAGAGCAGGAGAGAATGGGGGGGAGGAGAGAATGAGGGGAGAAGAGGAGAAAAGAGGGGGAGAGGAGGTGAAAATGGGGGGAGAGGAGGAGGAAAATGGGGGAGAGGAGGAGAGAAGGAGAGAATGGGGGGGGAGAGGAGGAGAGAAGGGGGGGAGAAGGGGAGAGGAGGAGAGAAGAGGGGGATAGGAGGAAATAATGGGGGAAAGGGAAAAGAATAGGGGGGGAGAGGAGGAGAGAATGGGGGGGAGAGGAGGAGAGAATGAGGGGAGAAGAGGAGACAAAGAGGGGGAGAGGAGGAGAAAATGGGGGAGAGGAGGAGAGAAAGAGAGAATGGGGGGGAGAGGAGAAGAGACTGGGGGGAGAGGAGGAGAGAGAAGAGGGGGAGAGAAGGAAAGGATGGGGGAAAGGGAAAAGAATAGGGGGAGAGGAGGAATGAATGAGAGGAGAAGAGGAGAAAAGAGGGGGAGAGGAGGAGAGAATGGGGGGAGGAGGAGGAGAAAATGGGGGGAGAGGAGGAGAGAATGGGGGGAGAGGAGGAGAGAAAGGGGGGAGAAGGGAGAGGAGGAGGAGAGAGAAGAGGGGGAGAGGAGGAAAGAATGGGGGGAAAGGGAAAAGAATAGGGGGGAGAGGAGGAGAGAATGGGGGGGAGAGGAGGAGAGAATGAGGGAGAAAGAGGAGCAAGAGGGGGAGAGGAGGAGAAAATGGGGGGAGAGGAGGAGAGAAAGGGGGGGAGAAGGGGAGAGGAGGAGAGAAGAGGGGGAGAGGAGGAAAGAATGGGGGAAAGGGAAAGAATAGGGGGGCGAGGAGGAGAGATATGGGGGGGAGAGGAGGAGAGAATGAGGGGAGAAGAGGAGACAATGAGGGGGAGAGGGAGGAGAAAATGGGGGGAGAGGAGGAGAGAAAGAGAGAATGGGGGGAGAGGAGAAGAGACTGGGGGGAGAGGAGGAGGAGAAGAGGGGGAGAGAAGGAAAGGATGGGGGAAAGGGAAAAGAATAGGGGAGAGGAGGAATGAATGAGAGGAGAAGAGGAGAAAAGAGGGGGAGAGGAGGAGAGAATGGGGGGGAGGAGAGGAGGAGAGAATGAGGGGAGAAGAGGAGAAAGAGGGGGAGAGGAGGAGAAAATGGGGGGAGAGGAGGAGAAAATGGGGGGAGAGGAGGAGAGAAGGAGAGAATGGGGGGGGGGGAGAGGAGGAGAGAAGGGGGGGGAGAAGGGGAGAGGAGGAGAGAAGAGGGGGATAGGAGGAAATAATGGGGGAAAGGGAAAAGAATAGGGGGGGAGAGGAGGAGAGAATGGGGGGGAGAGGAGGAGAGAATGAGGGGGAGAAGAGGAGACAAGAGGGGGAGAGGAGGAGAAAATGGGGGGAGAGGAGGAGAGAAAGAGAGAAGGGGGGAGAGGAGAAGAGACTGGGGGGAGAGGAGGAGACAAGAGGGGGAGAGAAGGAAAGGATGGGGGAAAGGGAAAAGAATAGGGGGAGAGGAGGAATGAATGAGAGGAGAAGAGGAGGAAAAGAGGGGGAGAGGAGGAGAGAATGGGGGGAGAGGAGGAGGAAATGGGGGGAGAGGAGGAGAGAATGGGGGGGAGAGGAGGAGAGAAAGGGGGGGAGAAGGGGAGAGGCAGGAAGAGAAGAGGGGGAGAGGAGGAAAGAATGGGGGAAAGGGAAAAGAATAGGGGGGAGAGGAGGAGAGAATGGGGGGGGGGGAGGAGAGAATGAGGGGAGAAGAGGAGGAAAAGAGGGGGAGAGGAGGTGAAAATGGGGGGGGAGAGGAGGAGAGAAAGAGAGAATGGGGGGAGAGGAGAAGAGACTGGGGGGAGAGGGGGAGAGAAGAGGGGGAGAGAAGGAAAGAATGGGGGAAAGGGAAAAGAATAGGGGGGAGAGGAGGAATGAATGAGAGGAGAAGAGGAGAAAAGAGGGGGAGAGGAGGAGAGAATGGGGGAGAGGAAGAAAAAATGGGGGGGAGGAGGAGGAGAGAAGGAGAGAATGGGGGGGGAGGAGAAAATGGGGGGAGAGGAGAAGGGGAGAGGAGGAGAGTACAGTGGGAGAGGAGGAAAGAATGGGGGAAAGGGAAGAGAATAGGAGGGAGAGGAGGAGAGAATGGGGGGGAGAGGAGGAAAGAATGGGGGGAAGGGAAAAGAATAGGGGGAGAGGAGGAGAGAATGGGCGGGGAGAGGAGGAGAGAATGGGGGGGAGAGAGGAGGAGAGAATGAGAGGGAAGAGAATAGGGGGGAGAGGAGGAGAGAATGAGAGGAGAAGAGGAGGAAAGAGGGGGAGAGAGGAGGAGAGAATGGGGGAAGGGGAAGAGAATGGGGGTAAAGAAGAGGGGCGAGAGGAGGAGAGAATGGGGGGGAGAGGAGGAGAGAGAGTGGGGCAAAAGAGGAGAGAATGGGGGGAGAGGCAAGAGAGAATGGGGGAGGAGGAAAAAATGGTGGGAGAAGAGAATGGGGGGGAGGAGAGGAGGAGAGAAAGGGGGGTGAGAATACGGGGGTAGAGGATGAGAGAATGGGGAGAAAGAAGATGGGGGAAAGGAGGAGAAAATTTGGGGGGAGGAGAGAATGGTGGGAATAGGAGGAGAGAATGGGGGGAAAAGGAGGAGAGAATGGGGGGAGAGGAGGAGAGATTGGGGGGAGAGGAGGGAGATTGGGGGGAGAGGAGGAGAGAATGGGGGGGAAGAGGAGGAGAGAATGGGGGAGAGAAGAGGGGGAGAGGAGAAGAGAATAGGGGGAGAGGGGGAGAGGAGGAGAGAATGTGGGGGAGAAAAAAAATGGGGAGAGGAGGAGAGAAAGGGGGGAGAGAAGGAGAGAAGAGGGGGAGGAGGAGAGAATGGGGGGAGAGGAGGAGAGAAGAGGGGGAGAGGAGGAATGGGGGGAGGAGGAGGAGAGAATGGGGGGAAAAGGAGGAGAGAATAGAAGGGGAGGAGGAGAGAAGAGGGGGAGAGAATGGGGGGGAGAACAGAATGGGGGAGACAATGGGGGAGAGGAGGAGAGAATAGGCAGGAGATGAGGAGAAAATGGGGGAGAGGAGGAGGAGAGAGAAGAGGGGAGAGAATGGGGGAGGAGAACTGTATGGGGAAGAGAATGGGTTGGAGAGGAGGAGAGAATGGGGGTAGTGGATGAGAGAATAGGTGGGAGAGGAGGAGACAATGGGGAGAGTGGAGGAGAGAATGGGGGGAGAGAAGATGGGGAAGGGAGGAGGAGAGAATTGGGGGGAGAGGAGAGAAAAGGGGGAGAGGAGGGGAGAGAATGGGGGGAGAGAGAATGGGGAAGAGAAGAGGAGAGAATGGGGGAGGGAAGAATGGGGGAGAAGAGGAAAGAATGGGGGAATGGGGGGAGAGAAGAGGGGGAGAGGAGGAGAGAATCGGGGGGTGAGGAGAGAACTGAAGGAGAGGAGGGGAGCAAATGGGCATAGAGGAGGAGAGAATGCGAGGAGAGGAGGAGAGAATGGGGGAGAGGAGGAGAGAATCGGGGAGAGGGGGAGGAGAATGGGGGAGAGGGGGAGAGAATGGGGGAGAGGAGGATGAGAATGCGGAGAGAGGGGGAGAGAATGCGGAGAGAGGGGGGAGAGAATGGGGGAGAGGAGGAGAGAAGGGGCGAGAGGAGGAGAGAATGGGGGGAGAGGAGGAGAGAATGGGGAAGAGGAGGAGAGAATGGGGAAGAGGAGGAGAGAATGGGGGAGAGGAGGAGAGAATGGGGGAGAGGAGGGGAGAATAGGGGAGAGGAGGAGAGAAGAGGGGGAGAGGAGAGAATGGGGGAGGAGGGGGAGAGGAGGAGAGAATGGGGGGAGTGGGGGAGAGGAGGAGAGAATGGGGGAGAGGAGGAGAGAATTGGGGAGAGGAGGAGAGAAGAGGGGGAGAGGAGGAGAGAAGAGGGGGAGAGGAGGAGAGAATGGGGTAGAGTGGGAGAGAAGAGGGGGAGAGGAGGAGAGAATGGTGGAGAGGGGGAGAGAATGGTGGAGAGGAGGAGAGAATGGGGGAGAGGAGGAGAGAATGGGGGAGGAGGAGGAGAGAATGGGGGGGAGAGGAGGATGAGAATGGGGGAGAGAATGGGGGAGAGGAGGAGAGAATGGGGGAGAGAATGGGGGAGAGGAGGAGAGATTGGGGGGAGAGGAGGAGAGAATGGGGGGAGAGGAGGAGAGAATGGGGGAGAGGAGAGGAGAGAATGGGGGAGAGGAGGAGAGATTGGGGGGAGAGGAGG
This sequence comes from Bufo gargarizans, assembly GCF_014858855.1. Classification (NCBI taxonomy): domain Eukaryota; kingdom Metazoa; phylum Chordata; class Amphibia; order Anura; family Bufonidae; genus Bufo; species Bufo gargarizans. The sequence goes on along the minus strand of NW_025334129.1, from coordinate 237,820 downwards.
AGAGAATGGGGGAGAGGAGGAGAGAATGGGGGAGAGAGGAGGAGAGAAGAGGGGGAGAGGAGGAGAGAATGGGGGAGAGGGGGGAGAGAAGAGGGGGAGAGGAGGAGAGAATGGGGGGAGAGGAGGAGAGAATGGTGGAGAGGAGGAGAGAATAGGGGGGAGAGGAGGAGAGAATGGGGGAGAGGGGGAGAGAATGGGGGAGAGGAGGACGAGAATGGGGAGAGAGGGGGAGAGAATGGGGGAGAGGAGGAGAGAATGGGGGGAGAGGAGGAGAGAATGGGGGAGAGGAGGAGAGAAGAGGGGGAGAGGAGGAGAGAATGGGGGAGAGGGGGAGAGAAGAGGGGGAGAGGAGGAGAGAATGGGGGGAGAGGAGGAGAGAATTGGGGAGAGGAGGAGAGAATAGGGGGAGAGGAGGAGAGAATGGGGGAGAGGGGGAGAGAATGGGGAGAGGAGGAGAGAATGAGGGAGAGGAGGGTATATAGAGAAGGTAATGGAGGTTTGTAAATCACTGGTCTTAATAAATTTTCCCCTATTTCAATCCCGCATTTCTGCCGTGCACCCATCCCGCCTGCGTTCCTGCCGTGCACCCATCCCACCTGCGTTCCTGCCGTGTACCCAACCCGCCCACGTTCCTGCCGTGTACCCATCCCACCCGCATTCCTGCCGTGCACCCATCCCGCCTGCGCTCCTGCCGTGCACCCATCCCACCTGCGCTCCTGCCGTGTACCCATCCCGCCCGCGTTCCTGCCGTGTACCCATCCCGCCCGCGTTCCTGCTTGCATTACTGCCGTGTACCCGTCCTGGTTCCTGCCTTGTTCCTGAATCCAGCACTACGCGTCCACGGACTCTTCTTGAGTCTCCAGTTGGGTTCTGCCATTATCAGCAGGTCCAGTATTGGAGACTGTTCAGATTGCGTCTGTGATTGGAGTTTAATTCCCGGTTTCCACATGATCAGTATAAGTGACTGTTCAGACTGTACCTGCGGTTTTGGTGCATTTTCTGTGCCTATAGCCTCAGGTGCTTTCACAAGGGCCCCGAGTAGGTCAGCTGGGACTATCTAAGGAGGTAGCGGTCTGTTTGCTCCCCTGTGGCAAAGGCCAGATTCCTGTTCGTGGGTGAAGAGTGATTACCAGGAGAGTGTTGCGATAATGACCTTAGGGTGACCAGACAAATGGCGCAGTTGGTCCACACTCTCTGAACCGTGACACCTGTGCAGGACCTTTTAGTCCCAGTATAGATGGCAGCAGCCCCCCTACCTGAAATACTTCCCCCACCTGGGATACCCCTCCCACCTGGGACACCCCCCACCTGGGATACCCCCCCACCTGAGATACTTCCCCCCACCTGGGACCCTTCCCCCCACCTGGGACCTGGGACACCCCCCACCTGGGATACCCCCAACCTAGGACACACCCCCAACTGAGCTACCCCCCCACCTGAGACACTTCCCCCACCTGGGATACCCCTCCCACCTGGGACACAACGCCACCTGAGACTCCCCCCACCTACCTGGGACACGCCCCCACCTGGGACACACCCCCACCTGAGACACCCTCCACCTGGGGCACCCCCCACCTGGGACACCTCCCCCACCTGGTACACACCCCCACTTGCAACACACCCCCACCTGGTACACCCCCTCATCTGAGACACTTCCCCACCTGGGACACCCCCTCACCTGAGACACTTCCCCACCTGGGACACCCCCTCACCTGAGACACTTCCCCACCTGGGACACACCTACACCTGAGACACTTCCCCACCTGGGACACACCTACACCTGAGACACTTTTCCACCTGGGACAACCCCTCACCTGAGACACTTCCCCCACCTGGGATACCCCTCCCACCTGGGACACACCGCCACCTGAGACTCCCCCACCTACCTGGGACACGCCCCCACTTGCGACACACCCCCACCTGAGACACCCTCCACCTGGGACACCCCCCACCTGGTACACCTCCCCCACCTGGTACACACCCCCACTTGGGACACACCCCCACCTGAGACACTCTCCCACCTGGGACACCCCCTCATCTGAGACACTTCCCCACCTGGGACACCCGCTCACCTGAGACACTTCCCCACCTGGGACACCTTCTCACCTGAGACACTTCCCCATCTGGGACACCCCCTCACCTGAGACACTTCCCCACCTGGGACACACCTACACCTGAGACACTTCCCCACCTGGGACAACCCCTCACCTGAGATACTTCCCCACCTGGGACACCCCCTCACCTGAGACACCTCCCCACCTGGGACACACCCACACCTGAGACACTTCCCCACCTGGGACACCCCCTCACCTGAGACACCTCCCCACCTGGGACACACCCACACCTGAGACACTTCCCCACCTGGGACACCCCCTCACCTGAGACACTTCCCCACCTGGGACACCCCCTCACCTGAGACACTTCCCCACCTGGGACACACTTACTCCTGAGACACTTCCCCACCTGGGACACACCTACACCTGAGACACTTTTCCACCTGGGACAACCCCTCACCTGAGACACTTCCCCCACCTGGGATACCCCTCCCACCTGGGACACACCGCCACCTGAGACTCCCCCCACCTACCTGGGACACGCCCCCACTTGCGACACACCCCCACCTGAGACACCCTCCACCTGGGACACCCCCCCACCTGGTACACCTCCCCCACCTGGTACACACCCCCACTTGGGACACACCCCCACCTGAGACACTCTCCCACCTGGGACACCCCCTCATCTGAGGACACTTCCCCACCTGGGACACCCGCTCACCTGAGACACTTCCCCACCTGGGACACCTTCTCACCTGAGACACTTCCCCATCTGGGACACCCCCTCACCTGAGACACTTCCCCACCTGGGACACACCTACACCTGAGACACTTCCCCACCTGGGACAACCCCTCACCTGAGATACTTCCCCACCTGGGACACCCCCTCACCTGAGACACCTCCCCACCTGGGACACACCCACACCTGAGACACTTCCCCACCTGGGACACCCCCTCACCTGAGACACTTCCCCACCTGGGACACACCCACACCTGAGACACTTCCCCACCTGGGACACCCCCTCACCTGAGACACTTCCCCACCTGGGACACACCTACACCTGAGACACTTCCCCACCTGGGACAACCCCTCACCTGAGACACTTCCCCACCTGGGACACCCCCTCATCTGAAACACTTCCCCACCTGGGACACACCCACACCTGAGACACTTCCCCACCGGGGACACCCCCTCATGTGAAACACTTCCCCTCCTGGGACACCCCCTCATCTGAGACACTTCCCCACCTGGGACACCCCCTCATCTGAGACACTCCCCCACCTGGGACACCCCCTCATCTGAAACACTTCCCCACCTGGGACAAACCCCCATCTGGGACACACCCCCTCATCTGGGACACACCCCCACCTGGGACACACACCCTCATCTGAAACGCTTCCCCACCTGGGACACCCCCTCATCTGAGACACTTCCCCCCTGGGACACACCCCCACCTGGGACACACACCCTCATCTGGGACACACCCCCACCTGGGACACACACCCTCATCTGAAACGCTTCCCCACCTGGGACACCCCCTCATCTGAGACACTTCCCCACCTGGGACACCCCCTCATCTGAGACACACCCTCATCTGGGACACACCCTCATCTGGGACACACCCCCACCTGGGACACACCCCAACTTGTTATCGTGGACTGTTAGCACCTTATTCTAGTAGAAATAATAAAGGAACGGCAGAACGTGGGTCTCTAAGACTAGAGGCCCCGGGGATATTATCATAGGGGGAATGCGAGAGGCTATTACAGCAGGCGGTCAGGCGTACGGTCTGAACAGTCACTTAGGCTACTTTCACACTAGCGTTAATATTTTCCGTTATTGAGATCCGTCATAAGGAAACACTTCAGTTTTAACCCCATGCATTCTGACTGGAGAGCAATCAGGACGCATCAGGACGTCTTCAGTTCAGTCCCTTTATGGTATTTGGATGGAGAGAATACCGCAGCATGCTACAGTATTTTCTCCGGCCAAAATTCCGGATCACTTGCCGGAATGCCGGATCCGGCATTCACATGGTGCGGTGCTGTTTTTCTGGCTGGTAGATGGGACCCAGTGCTAGGTATGGCAGAGTCAGGCAGCAGGGCTGCTGTTTGGCTGCTGGGTAGCGCCGTTGGCCAGGATGGCACCACAGCGCCGGTGGTCGCCGCGCCAATTTTAGATTAGGACCCACTCATAGAGGCAACCTTGGCGTGGTGAGCGGGCTTATGCCTTTTGATCAAAATGTACACTAATGCCTCACTTAGCGTGTAGCATGGAGGCGGTACACGTGCGCTATTCAGTGCAGGGACGAGATCGTAGCCTAGAAGCTGGATGTGCCATTCATTTCTTTTCTTCTCTTTTTTATATACATATTCCCATTGAAATGTATTTATGCCGGATCCGGTACCAAGTGTTCCAGAAATCGGATGCAGTTTCCCGGTCTGCGCATGCACGGACCTTTAAAAATGCAAAAAAAAAAACATCGGATCCGTTTTTCCAGATGACACTGGAGAGACAGCTCCGGAATTTCAATGCATTTGTCAGACGGATCCATCTACAAATGATATCCGTTTGCAGGGTGGTACTACAGACACAGGATAGACTGGAGGGCAGGGTGGTACTACAGACACAGGATAGAGTGGAGGGCAGGGTGGTACTACAGACACAGTATAGACTGGCAGGCAGGGTGGTACTACAGGCACAGGATAGACTGGAGGGCAGGGTGGTACTACAGACACAGGATAGACTGGAGGGCAGGGTGGTACTACAGACACAGGATAGAGTGGAGGGCAGGGTGGTACTACAGACACAGGATAGACTGGAGGGCAGGGTGGTACTACAGACACAGGATAGACTGGAGGGCAGGGTGGTAGTGCAGACACAGGATAGACTGGCAGGCAGGGTGGTACTACAGACACAGTATAGACCGGAGGGCAGGGTGGTACTACAGACACAGTATAGACCGGAGGGCAGGGTGGTACTACAGACACAGTATAGACTGGCAGGCAGGGTGGTACTACAGACACAGTATAGACCGGAGGGCAGGGTGGTACTACAGACACAGTATAGACTGGCAGGCAGGGTGGTACTACAGACACAGGATAGACTGGAGGGCAGGGTGGTACTACAGACACAGGATAAACTGGCAGGCAGGGTGGTACTACAGACACAGGATAAACTGGCAGGCAGGGTGGTACTACAGACACAGGATAGACTGGCAGGCAGGGTGGTACTACAGACACAGGATAGACTGGCAGGCAGGGTGGTACTACAGACACAGGATAGACTGGCAGGCAGGGTGGTACTACAGACACAGGATAGACTGGCAGGCAGGGTGGTAGTGCAGACACAGGATAGACTGGCAGGCAGGGTGGTACTACAGACACAGTATAGACTGGAGGGCAGGGTGGTACTACAGACACAGTATAGACTGGCAGGCAGGGTGGTACTACAGACACAGGATAGACTGGAGGGCAGGGTGGTACTACAGACACAGGATAAACTGGCAGGCAGGGTGGTACTACAGACACAGGATAGACTGGAGGGCAGGGTGGTACTACAGACACAAGATATACTGGCAGGCAGGGTGGTACTACAGACATAGGATAGACTGGTAGGCAGGGTGGTAGTGCAGACACGGGATAAACTGGCAGGCAGGGTAGTAGTGCAGACACAGGATAGACTGGCAGGCAGGGTGGTAGTACAGACACAGGATAGACTGGCAGGCAGGGTGGTAGTGCAGACATAGGATAGACTGGCAGGCAGGGTGGTAGTGCAGACATAGGATAGACTGGCAGGCAGGGTGGTAGTACAGACACAGGATAGACTGGCAGGCAGGGTGGTAGTACAGACACAGGATAGACTGGCAGGCAGGGTTGTAGTGCAGACATAGGATAGACTGGCAGGCAGGGTGGTAGTGCAGACACAGGATAGACTGGCAGGCAGGGTGGTAGTGCAGACACAGGATAGACTGGCAGGATGGGTGGTATTACCGACACAGGATAGACTGGCAGGCAGGGTGGTAGTGCAGACATAGGATAGACTGGCAGGCAGGGTGGTAGTGCAGACACAGGATAGACTGGCAGGCAGGGTGGTAGTACAGACACAGGATAGACTGGCAGGCAGGGTGGTAGTACAGACACAGGATAGACTGGCAGGCAGGGTGGTAGTGCAGACATAGGATAGACTGGCAGGCAGGGTGGTAGTACAGACACAGGATAGACTGGCAGGCAGGGTTGTAGTGCAGACATAGGATAGACAGGCAGGGTGGTAGTACGGACACAAGATAAACTGGCAGGCAGGGTGGTAGTGCAGACACGGGATAAACTGGCAGGCAGGGTAGTAGTGCAGACACAGGATAGACTGGCAGGCAGGGTGGTAGTACAGACACAGGATAGACTGGCAGGCAGGGTTGTAGTGCAGACACAGGATAGACTGGCAGGCAGGGTGGTAGTGCAGACACAGGATAGACTGGCAGGCAGGGTGGTACTACAGACACAGGATAGACTGGCAGGCAGGGTTGTAGTGCAGACACAGGATAGACTGGCAGGCAGGGTTGTAGTGCAGACACAGGATAGACTGGCAGGCAGGGTGGTAGTACAGACACAGGATAGACTGGCAGGCAGGGTTGTAGTGCAGACACAGGATAGACTGGCAGGCAGGGTGGTAGTGCAGACACAGGATAGACTGGCAGGATGGGTGGTATTACCGACACAGGATAGACTGGCAGGCAGGGTGGTAGTGCAGACATAGGATAGACAGGCAGGGTGGTAGTACGGACACAAGATAAACTGGCAGGCAGGGTGGTAGTGCAGACACGGGATAAACTGGCAGGCAGGGTAGTAGTGCAGACACAGGATAGACTGGCAGGCAGGGTGGTAGTGCAGACACAGGATAGACTGGCGGGCAGGGTGGTAGTGCAGACACAGGATAGACTGGCAGGCAGGGTTGTAGTGCAGACATAGGATAGACTGGCAGGCAGGGTTGTAGTGCAGACATAGGATAGACTGGCAGGCAGGGTGGTAGTACAGACACAGGATAGACTGGCAGGCAGGGTTGTAGTGCAGACATAGGATAGACAGGCAGGGTGGTAGTACGGACACAAGATAAACTGGCAGGCAGGGTGGTAGTGCAGACACGGGATAAACTGGCAGGCAGGGTAGTAGTGCAGACACAGGATAGACTGGCAGGCAGGGTGGTAGTACAGACACAGGATAGACTGGCAGGCAGGGTTGTAGTGCAGACGTAGGATAGACTGGCAGGCAGGGTGGTAGTGCAGACACAGGATAGACTGGCAGGCAGGGTAGTAGTGCAGACACAGGATAGACTGGCAGGCAGGGTAGTAGTGCAGACATAGGATAGACTGGCAGGCAGGGTGGTATTACAGACACAGGATAGACTGGCAGGCAGGGTTGTAGTGCAGACATAGGATAGACAGGCAGGGTGGTAGTACGGACACAAGATAAACTGGCAGGCAGGGTGGTAGTGCAGACACGGGATAAACTGGCAGGCAGGGTAGTAGTGCAGACACAGGATAGACTGGCAGGCAGGGTGGTAGTACAGACACAGGATAGACTGGCAGGCAGGGTTGTAGTGCAGACATAGGATAGACTGGCAGGCAGGGTTGTAGTGCAGACATAGGATAGACTGGCAGGCAGGGTGGTAGTGCAGACACAGGATAGACTGGCAGGCAGGGTAGTAGTGCAGACACAGGATAGACTGGCAGGCAGGGTGGTAGTACAGACACAGGATAGACTGGCAGGCAGGGTTGTAGTGCAGACATAGGATAGACTGGCAGGCAGGGTGGTAGTGCAGACACAGGATAGACTGGCAGGCAGGGTGGTAGTGCAGACACAAGATAGACTGGAGGGCAGGGTGGTAGTGCAGACATAGGATAGACTGGCAGGCAGGGTGGTAGTGCAGATGTGAGCTTGTGGATAAGCTCTGCCTGTATAATGTTTATGTTTAAATTGTATTGGAGCTGTCATTTGGCATTCCGGGCACTGGAGGCCACTGTTTTGCAGCACAGTCAGCACACTCTGGGATCTGCATATGCAAAGCAGATGATGACTCATGCAAGCTGCTTCTGAAAACCAGGAAGTCTGAGCTGATCTGACATGGTGGAAGGATTGTGCTGTGAGGGACTGAATCCGATTCCATCCTGGCTTGCGGATGTCCGGCAATGAATGGACACTCAAAGGAAGGAGAGTATCCTTTCTGGATCCAGCTCTTTGAAAGAGATGTTGTCCCAGGAAGACCAGTTCCAGTGTATGGACTGAAAGCCTTATCATCAAGCAAGGCCACACGGTTGCTGAGAGCTTGGTAGCCATCCCAGGTAAGCGGCATTCTAGGGCCCAGAACGGACGCAGGTCAGTACAACTGATTACCAATTGTACTTTACTGTTTGGCGCCTAAAGTAACAGAGACTAGCCTAGGCCTTGTATTAGCTAGTTAGATAGGGTTAAAGCTTTGTTAGGCCTTACTGTACTGAACTGCAGCGCAGTAATTGCCTTGTAGGCTCTGCTGTGTCTGCCACTGGTTAGGTGTGTCCTCTATAGCGGCACAGTACGACTTGTAGGCTCTGCGGTATGCGCCAACGGGCTAGGCCTGTCCCTCGGACAGGGACGGTGACTGTGGGCCTGGGGTATTACTTATTCTGTCTGTACTTGTGTTAATACTGTTTCTAAAGTAAAGTTTCTGTTCTTACATATAAAGTAGGGCTGCAGCTAACGATTATTTGAATAATCGATTAGTTGCCGATTCATTTCTACGATTAATCGATTAATCGGGAAAAACGACAAAATTACAAAACAAAGCAGTTTATATGATCTTACTTGAAAAATGATGTTCAAAGGCCATATTAAAACAAATTGTGGACGACACTATTATGGGGGATCTGTGGACGACACTATTATGGGGGATCTGTGGACGAAACTATTATGGGGGATCTGTGGACGACACTATTATGGGAGATCTATGGACGACACTATTATGGGGGATCTGTGGAAAACACTTATGGGGGATCTGTGGACGGCGCAGTTATGGAGAGGGGGATCTGTGGGTGGCGCAGTTATGGAGAGGGGATCTGTGGGTGGCGCAGTTATGGAGAGGGGGATCTGTGGATGGCGTAGTTATGGAGAGGGGGATCTGTGGACGGCGTAGTTATGGAGAGGGGGATCTGTGGGTGGCGCAGTTATGGAGAGGGGGATCTGTGGGTGGTACAGTTATGGAGAGGGGATCTGTGGATGGCGCAGTTATGGAGAGGGGGATCTGTGGGTGGCGCAGTTATGGAGAGGGGGATCTGTGGGCGGTGCAGTTATGGAGAGGGGGATCTGTGGACGGCGCAGTTATGGAGAGGGGGATCTGTGGGCGGCGCTGTTATGGAGAGCGGGATCTGTGGACGGCGTAGTTATGGAGAGGGGGATCTGTGGGTGGCGCAGTTATGGAGAGGGGGATCTGTGGGTGGCGTAGTTATGGAGAGGGGATCTGTGGGTGGCGCAGTTATGGAGAGGGGGATCTGTGGGCGGCGCTGTTATGGAGAGGGGGATCTGTGGGTGCGCAGTTATGGAGAGGGGGATCTGTGGGTGGCGCTGTTATGGAGAGAGGGATCTGTGGGTGGCGCTGTTATGGAGAGAGGGATCTGTGGGTGGCGCTGTTATGGAGAGGGGATCTGTGGATGGCGCAGTTATGGAGAGGGGGATCTGTGGGTGGCGCAGTTATGGAGAGGGGGATCTGTGGGTGGCGCAGTTATGGAGAGGGGGATCTGTGGGTGGCGCAGTTATGGAGAGGGGGATCTGTGGGCGGCGCAGTTATGGAGAGGGGGATCTGTGGGCGGCGCAGTTATGGAGAGGGGGATCTGTGGGTGGCGCTGTTATGGAGAGGGGGAACTGTGGATGGCGCTGTTATGGAGAGGGGGATCTGTGGGTGGCGCTGTTATGGAGAGGGGATCTGTGGGTGGCGCAGTTATGGAGAGGGGGATCTGTGGGTGGCGCTGTTATGGAGAGGGGGATCTGTGGGTGGCGCTGTTATGGAGAGGGGGATCTGTGGGTGGCGCTGTTATGGAGAGGGGATCTGTGGGTGGCGCAGTTATGGAGAGGGGGATCTGTGGGTGGCGCAGTTATGGAGAGGGGGATCTGTGGGCGGCGCAGTTATGGAGAGGGGGATCTGTGGGCGGCGCAGTTATGGAGAGGGGGATCTGTGGGCGGCGCTGTTATGGAGAGGGGGAACTGTGGGTGGCGCTGTTATGGAGAGGGGGATCTGTGGGTGGCGCCAGTTATGGAGAGGGGGATCTGTGGGTGGCGCTGTTATGGAGAGGGGGATCTGTGGGTGGCGCTGTTATGGAGAGGGGGATCTGTGGGTGGCGCTGTTATGGAGAGGGGGATCTGTGGGTGGCGCAGTTATGGAGAGGGGGATCTGTGGGTGGCGCTGTTATGGAGATGGGGGGGAACTGTGGATGGCGCTGTTATGGAGAGGGGGATCTGTGGGTGGCGCAGTTATGGAGAGGGGGATCTGTGGGTGGCGTAGTTATGGAGAGGGGGATCTGTGGACGGCGTAGTTATGGAGAGGGGGATCTGTGGGTGGCGCAGTTATGGAGAGGGGGATCTGTGGGTGGCGTAGTTATGGAGAGGGGGATCTGTGGGCGGCGCAGTTATGGAGAGGGGGATCTGTGGGCGGCGCAGTTATGGAGAGGGGGATCTGTGGGTGGCGCAGTTATGGAGAGGGGGATCTGTGGGTGGCGCTGTTATGGAGAGGGGGATCTGTGGGTGGCGCTGTTATGGAGAGGGGGATCTGTGGGTGGCGCTGTTATGGAGAGGGGGATCTGTGGGTGGCGCTGTTATGGGCATAACAGTGCACAGATCCCTTTCCTCATAACAGTGCACAGATCCTCCCCCTTCCCATAGCAGTGCCATACACAGACCCCCCCTCCTCCCCATAGCAGTGCTATACACAGACCCCCCCCTCCTCCCCATAGCAGTGCCATACACAGATCCTCCCCCTTCCCATAGCAGTGCCATACACAGACCCCCCCTCCTCCCCATAGCAGTGCTATACACAGACCCCCCCCTCCCCATAGCAGTGCCATAGACAGATCCTCCCCCCTCCCCATAGCAGTGCTATACACAGACCCCCCTCCCCATAGCAGTGCCATAGACAGATCCTCCCCCCTCCCCATAACAGCCCCGGCCCCGATGCTTATAAGTCGGACTAATCACTGCATCTTTATTTTACCTTTTTACAATGACGCTCCTGTAACAGCCAGGCAGAGCGGACGGCGGCGTAACGTCACTCACTCAAGTGACGCACCTGCTCCGCCCACCTCATGAATAAAGGAGGCGGAGCAGGCGTGTCACGTGAGTGAGTGACGTTACGCCGCCGTCCGCTCTGCCTGGCTGTTACAGGAGCGTCATTGTAAAAAGGTAAAATAAAGATGCAGCGACCGCCCGCCCGCATAGCAACGAATCGGTGATTATTCGATAACTGGATTCGTCGACAACGAATCCAGTTATCGAATATAATCGATTACATCGATTAATCGTTGCAGCCCTAATATAAAGCTGGTGTCAGTGTTGCTTTCCTTGTTTGTGACTTTGCTGTATCCTAGGGAGCCCACTCTGATACACGGCTTACAACTTGGCGTAGTCAGTAGGATACAGTGACCGTTATGGACAGGAACGCGGCGGCGATCATCCCTCAACGCCATTGGTGCCGGATCAGGACCCAGCCCAGGGTGCACAGGCGCAAGTCCAGCTTACCCCCAACATTATGTCTACCCCAGTAGGATGCATCCCTGTAGGGGCACTGCTGTGTCATCTGCCAAAGTATGACGGTAGAAACATGACATTGCAGGACTGGACTGAAAGTGTGCGAAGTGCGGTTAAAATGTGTAACCTGACCCCCGAACTGCGGGCCGAGGTTGTGTTGGGAGCCTTAGAGGGTGACGTCGGGCGGACAGTGATGGTAAGGCCTGACTCCAAGAGAGATACCCTAAAGAAGATATTCTCCCTGCTAGAGAGAGCCGAAGGGGGCGGACCAAAGTGTTATAGTTACGTAGTCACTTCTTTAACCTACCCCAGTGAGAGGGCAAGATTCTGACGCAATATTCCAATGCTCTACAGGAAACGCTGAATGAGATACAACAACGAGACCCTGAGGCCATGGGCTCCTTCCGGGAGGTGGACCGGCTTCTACGAGATCAGTTCATAGTGGGGCTCTCCAATAAATTCTTACAAGATAAATTACAAGAGATGCCCCGAACAATGGCCGATATAACATTCTACAGCATCTACTTAGCCGCCGTAGAGAGAGAGGAAGAGCCCATACCTGTGGCAGCGAGTGGTGAATAGGATTTCGATCCAGGCCCTGCAGGCGGAATTGAAAGAGCTTCGGCTAAAAGTGTCCCAAATGAAGGCAGAACCGTCCCGGCCTCCGGAAACGGTCCCCGCACCTCGTGCCACTCCACCCAGAACAACCCTGGTGAGCGGGCTGGTCAGAAGAGGGGCGCTTCTCTGTTGGGCTTGTCGAAAGTACAGCCATATGGCCAGAGAGTGTCCAGAACAGGTAGCGTCTGAGCCGACGTTAAACTTCCGACCGGGCATCCTGCGGCGGTGCACCATAAGTTAAGCCCTCTGCGTGAAGAACATGTATCTGTATGCTAGCAGCCCCGTATTAGAAGCCAAGTTGTAAGGCCGAAAGTTTTGCTGCCTAGTTGATACAGGGTCAGAATGCACCCTAATGCCTCTGGAGTTCTTCGAGAGGCACTTCGGGCATATGATGGATTCCGAAAACGGGAGAGTCATCAGGCTGACGGCTGACGATAATAGAGAGATGGATGTTCGAGGGATAGTCTGGATGTGGGTCTGACTGTTTGGGCAAGGCATCAGCAAGAAAGGGTTCGTGCTGGTGGACCATTCGTCCCGGAAAGGAATGGACATGACCCTGGGCATGAATATACTGAGAGACCTAGACCATCAACTCTATGCCAAGGAAGGGCCGAAGTACTGGCAACGGCCCACAGCACACCGGCCTACCCAGAAGGTCTTACAACAAATGGTGAGGAGCTGTAGCCTGCAAAAGAGTAACCTGTCCGGAAGGTCCATTGCAGATGTGAGGGTGCTACGGAGGAGTCCGTTGAAGATCCCACCTCGACAGGAGTGAATATTGATGCTGCCAGTGGGGGATGGACGACGACTGAATGGACTGGAGGTCCTGATCGAGCCCGCTTATCAAGAAGAAATGCTGATTTGCCAACTGGTAGCCCGGGCCCTCACCTTTGTGAAAGACGGATGTGTGCCTAAACGCTGCTGTAATGTTGAGGACTGTGAATTAACCATCGCCACAAACACCCTGCTGGCCAAAGTTTGTGTGTCCGAAGGGGGTATCGCTCAACGAAGGGAATTCACGCTGCAGCCGGATAGGAGATGAGCCTGGACCTATGCTGTGGAGATTGATTCAAGGGAAACCCCGACAGCGCAGTGGAACGGTTGAGTGATCATGGCCCATATGGGGGTGGACTGCAGAATCCTGACCCCGGGGGAACAAAAGCTGCTAGAAGACACCCTCTGGGAATTTCAGGAGGCCTTCTCAAGACATGATGAGGACTTTGGGTGTGCTACTGCCATCGAACATGAAATCCCAACTGGCGATGCTGCGCAGATCAGGGAACGTTACCGGCAAATCCCACCTAAGATGTATCAGGAGGTGAAACATATGGTGGCCAGCATGTTGGAAAACCTGGTGATCCAGGAGAGTCAAAGTCTGTGGACTGCTCCTGTAGTCTTGGTGTGGAAGAAAGATGGGAGTCTCCGATTCTGCGTGGATTATCAGAAGCTGAATGCTCAGACCATCCGGGATTCCTACCCCCTTCGGCGGATTGAGGAGTTATTATCAGCTCTAAGCCAAGCAAAGTTCTTCTCAACTCTTGACCTGGCTAGTGGGTGTGGCGAAACCAACCTCGCCACTGGGTTTTGGAGAGGCCTGTTTAAAAGCCTCTTGCCTTGGGATTATGGCCCTGTGGCAAACCCAGCCACTATATACGGTAATTCCTGTACGTATGATGTTAGGGCATATGGGTATACCACTTTAAAGAACCAAGCGTATATATGTTTGTGTAACTTGTCAGCTTGGGAGACAGTTTGGTGGATAGACAGAGGGGAGGAAAATTCTGGGTGTGTGCCATTGTCCCATTGTGTGTTTAAATGGTGATGTCTGTCCTGTTGTCTCCACATGTGTATTGGCTATTTCCCTTTGTCCTGAGAGATAATTGGATTACTTCTCGGTTGTCTCCAGGACAGAGAGGAGGAAACCATGATGCATTGTGGGGATGTGTTGTATCTGTCCTGTATTTGCAACAACTGTAATAAAAACCAGGCTGGGTGTGCCAGACCACTGCTTGACCCTCAACACTAAGCCTTGTCTCGTTATTGGGGGGATTCCCTGTATGCTGTTAGAGACTGATTGCCAGGAGTGTAAGCTGATTGTATGCTTTTCCTGTTCGTCTGCTAGCAGCTATTCGCGAGGTTCCAGTTTGGAGTGCTATTTTGTATCCAGTTCGGGAGTTTGGTGTTCTGCAGTAGCTGTGCCTGTCTCTCAGAAAGGGGCATATCGCCTAAACGGATTTTAACCCCTTGTCTGCTGAAACGGTCCGTTACAGTGGGTACTGGCAGTCACCGATGGCCAAGAAGGACAAAGCCAAGGCGGCCTTCATTCTACCTATGGGACTCTACGAGTTCAACCGGATGCCCTTTGGCCTCTCCAATGCTCCGGGGACATTCCAGCGATTGATGGAACACTGTCTGGGGGACCTCAACTTCGAATCAGTATTGATATACCTGGATAACATAGTAGTGTTCGGGGCTTCCTTTGAAGATCACCTCCAGAAGCTGCGACAAGTATCGGGATGGCTACCAGACTATGGGCTCAAGATCAAGCCCAAAAAATGCCAGCTGGTCCGACAGCAGATAGAGTACTTAGGACATGTGGTCACCCAGGAGGGGGTAAAACTGGCCCCCAGCAAGGTGGAGGCCGTTCAGAAGTGGCCCCAGCCAAGTACGCTACGGGAGGTACGGGCGTTCGTGGGATTGGCTGGCTACTACGGGAGGTTTATACCCAAAATTGCTCATCTGGTGGGCCCGTTAAATGAGTTGCTAAGAGGCATGGCTGGGGGCCCAGAAGAAATGCCCGTCGACGGGGGGCCCCCGCAACAAGAGGCCTTTGAAGCGGGGAAAGAGGCGCTGACCAATGCCCCGATCCTGGCTTACGCGCAGTTTGATACCCCATTCCTGCTGTATACTGATGGAAGCCTACATGGTCTGGGGGCCGTATTGTCCCAAGTCCAGGATGGACGAGAGAGAGTCATCGCCTATGGGAGCTGGTCCCTAAGAAAGTCAGAACACAACCCTGATAACTATAGCTCCTTTAAACTGGAACTACTGGGACTGGTGTGGACCATGACCGAAAGGTTTGCAGAATACCTGACTGGTGCAGAAGTGACCGTAATGACAAACAACCCGTTGGCACACCTGGAGAATGCCAAGCTCAGTGCACTCGAGCAAAGATGGTTGGCCCGCCTCTCTAAGTACCAATACCGCATCAAGTTCCGGTCCGGTAGGGAGAACTGCAACGCCGATGCACTCTCTCGAGTTCCAGTAGGACAGTCGACTCAGAGAGCCGATGAGAAGTTAGAGGATACTGAAACTCCTGACCTTGGTCGCTTTCCTCTGTTCCCGTATGTGGCACATTCAAGTGGGGTGGCATCTGGAATGACGCTGGTACTGGGGAAAACGTTAACTGATTGTTAGAGAGTCCAGGATAGCTGCCGGGATTTGTGGAAAGTGAAAGAATGGGTTCGGAGCAAGATCTGGCCTCGGCCAAAAGAACGAGCCCGTCTTACCCCAGAGGGTCAGAAGTTGTTAAGGCAGTGGGACAAGCTGACAATTTCCCAGGGCCTCCTGTGCCGTATCATATACTTACAGTCAGAGCTCCAGTACCGGCAACAGATTGTCATTCCCATGTTGTTGGGACCGGAGGCCGCCAGGGAAGCTCATGAAAAGGGAGCTCATTTTGGGAGCCACAAAACGTTCAAGTGGCTCCAACGGCTGGTATACTGTCCAGATCTTGCCGACATGGTGGCCGCGGCATATCTTAAGTGTCGATCCTGTGGGTTGAGTAAGAGTACTGAACAGCGGGCTCCTGTGCAGACCATCCGCACCTCAGCGCCCCTAGAACTTCTGATGATTAATTATGTACAGATTGGATACTCTACCTCAGGACACTCGTACTGTCTAGTCATGACAGATCACTTTATCAAGTATGCTGTGGCTGTGCCCACCAGAGACCAAACCGCAGAGTCGGCTGCCGAAGCTGTAAACACTATATACAGGTGTTCGGGTGTCCACGGAGGATGCATTCTGACCAGGGAGCATGCTTTCAGGGTACTCTAATGAATGAACTGTACCAACTGAATGGGATTGAACGCTCCCGCACCACTCCATATCACCCACAAGGAAACGGGGCGTGCAAACTCTTCAATCGCACCTTACTTCAGATGCTGCGGACTCTGGAAGACAGTCAAAAAGCCCAGTGGCCCGCGTACCTACCTGAGTTGATGTGGGCCTATAACAACAGAGACACTGAATTTTACGTTGAGCGTATGGACCATAGAGGGCGCACTAACACACGCGGTCGTAGGCAATGTTTCAGTTTCAGCAGTTTTCAGTTTATTCGTAAGACAACGCGTTTCAGGGTACTAGAGATTCCTTTATCAAGTCTGAGCCAGATTCGCAAGGCTGGTGCCGTGGCTGGTTCTTGGTTGCACGTGTAGAACCAGCCGCGACACCCGCCCTGCTAATCCAGCCTAGACTTGATAAAGGGGTCTCTAGTACCCCGAAATGCGTTGTCTTACTAATAAACTACTGAAACATTGCCTATGACCGGTTGTGTTAGTGCGCCCTCTATGGTCCATATGCTCAACGTAAAGTTCAGCGTCTCTTCCTTCCTACTGTTACCCGAGTGGCAGGGTGGCCCCTGCCCAAGGCGATTGGATGAATCTAGGTGCACCAACCATTATTTTTCTTTACTTGGCCTTCATTGCATTTGCGCCCACTTGATGCGACAGGTGAGCAAACCATCTATTTTAGTAGAAATTTGATTTGCTAAACATACTTACCCTATGAGCGCTTTTCTCTATCCTATTGGCCACAGTACCACCAGATACTCTCCACATATGCTCATGTTTGGATGAGCTGGACGGGATATTGAAGTACCACCGCATGGGTGCAGGAGCACCGCCACCGGCTGAGAGCAGTCCACAAGGTTGTGGGGGAGCGCCTGGGACAGGTGATACACCCAAACCCAAGACCAGTGCAGAAAGATGGGTATGTCCCAGGTGATCGGGTGATGGTCAAAGCCAAACGGCCGTCTGGGAAGTTGGATGGACGGTGGGAGGCAGTTCCATACACAGTGAAGAGAAGGGCAGACCCCGCTATTCCGGTCTATGAGGTAGAGCCAGTAGGGACAGGGGGACCCTCACAGATCTTACTTCATAAAATGTTGAGACGTTGCAATTTTGATGAGCCGGTGTGCGTGGAGGGGGTGCCTCCTCACGCTCTGAGTATGGAGGAAAGTCCCTCAGATGAGGAAGAGGAGGAATGGTGGGTTGTCCCTGCAGAGGTGTCCACAGAGGTTCCGGCTATGACAGGTTTGCCACCCAGGTGCAATGCTGAACAGTCAACAGCTCCTCTCTTGTCAAATATGCCTGATGAATATTTTGGTGTTTGCAATAGACTCCGCACCACTTTCTCAGAGATGTTTGTGACAGGTGGTGCAGGAAAACCGTTTAAGAGTAGGTGATTTTCATCAGGAATCCATTTTGTGTTTTGTGCTGGAGGGTCTGCCTGCTCCATTGGTTCTGGGTTTACCATGGTTGAGCAAACATAATCCTACCATTGAGTGGCAGGGTCTTAATACATCTCTTTCTGTCTTGACCACTAAAGCTGTTCCCTATTTCATTTCAGATTTTCCTAATGTATTTTCTGAGAGTGGTTGCCAGGATTTACTCCCACACCAGGAATATGATTGTCCTATCAATCTTATTCCCAGAGAGAAGTTGCCCAAATCTAGGTTATATCACCTCTCTGAACCCGAAAGAGCGGCCATATTAGACCTTCCAAGTACCCAGTGGCATTAGGGTTTTTATTTGTAAAGATCAGTTCAGGAAGTGAAATTCCTGGGTTACCTACTCTCATCTTCAGGTTTTCGTCTGGATCCAGAGAAGGTCCGTGCTGTGTTGGATTGAGATCGACCTGAAAATCTAAAAGCGCTTATGCGGTTTTTGTGGTTCACCAACTGCTACCGTAAATTCATTTTGAACTACTAGACTGTGGTTAAACCTTTAATGGACATGACAAGGAAAGGTTCAAATGTCTCATTCTGGTCTGATGTGGCGTTACAAGCTTTTTCTGCGGTGGAGTGTTTTGCTTCTGCCCCTATACTGGTGCAACTGGATGTGTCACAGCCATTCATTGTGGAAGTTGACGCATCTGAGGTAGGCGTAGGAGCAGTTTTGTCGCAGGATCCTTTACCTAGTAAATGGTGCCCATGTGCATTCTTCTCTAAGAAACTGTCGGCTGCAGAAAGTAATTATGACATGGGTAATAGAGAGTTGCTGGCCATTATGTTGGCTTTTGAGGAGTGGTGTCATTGGTTGGAAGGAGCAATTCATCCTATTACTGTGCTTACTGATCTAAAAAATCTGGCTTATCTGGAGTTGGCTAAACGACTGAACCCAAGGCAGGCCAGATGGTTGTTTTTTTTACCAGATTTAATTTCATCGTCACTGTGGCGAAAGCCACTTCACCACGGTGTTTTGGAGGGGGCTGTTTGCCCGCCTCCTGCCCCTGGATTATGGCCCTTTAAGAATCATCTGGGGACATACTGTGGAGTTACTGGATGGCCACCATTTCATGTATCAGAGGCACACGGTGAGAACAATGGATGAAGCACATGGTGAGAACAATGGATGAAGCACACGGTGAGAACAATGGATGGAGCACACGGTGAGAACAATGGATGGAGCACACGGTGAGAACAATGGATGGAGCACACGGTGAGAACAATGGATGAAGCACATGGTGAGAACAATGGATGAAGCACATGGTGAGAACAATGGATGAAGCACATGGTGAGAACAATGGATGAAGCACATGGTGAGAACAATGGATGGAGCACATGGTGAGAACAATGGATGGCGGACATTTTTAACTCACAGACACTGTTTGGACTTTTCTACACGGTGCCATCTCACCGGTATTTGGTGCACAGAGACATCGGGCAGTAGTTGTAAACTATACAACAGGGGACACATGATAAAGTAATTATGTTTGATATAGCCTGTATATGTTCTGCAGAATCTGCATTAAACTGTATCTTCCAAACTACTGAACGGATCTGGGTGAATTTTGGATATGTGGTTCACCCAGATCCTCCGGTTCAGAGGATATACTTGTTATGGGGTTATTGCATGTTTTGGAGTTCCTGTGATATGTTTTATAAAACTGTATGTCTCTGCCTGTGATAATTATATTACCCATTGTTTTCAGTAATCATATCACAGGCAGAGGGGAGGATTTTGTGTGGGAGGGTCTGTGTGTATTGTACAGATTGATTGGTTGTATTTCAAAACCCTGTGGGCAGTACTATGTGTGTGGATTGTGAATAAAAGAGGCTGTATGTGCCAGTACAGTCAGTTCTGCTTGACCTCAAAACGAAGTGTTGTCTCGTTATTGGGGGAGTTGGATTGTATGCTGATTGCCAGGAGTGTAAGCTGATTGTATGCTTTTCCTGTTCAGCGTTTTCCAGTGTTCGTGTGTTTCCTGTTCCGGAGTTGAAGGAGTCGTGTAGTTTGCAGTTCGGGAAATTGGTGCTTGCAGTAACTGCCTGTCAATCTGAAAGGAGGATATTGTCTGAATGGAGTTGTGTACTGAACGGTCCGTTACAGTCACCTATCGCCCTGGGGTTAAGAACATCAAGGCTGATGCTTTGTCACGTAGCTTTCCTGGGGGGTGAGGTGATTCAGAAGATCCTGGTCCGATATTGTCTGAAGGGTTAGTAATATCCACCCTTTATCCCGACCTTGAGGCAGAGGTGTTGGAGGCCCAGGGAGATGCGCCGGATTCTTACCCTCCAGGAAAGTTGTTTGTTCCTTCTGAATTACGTCACAAGGTGTTCAAGGAACATCACTGTACGGTTCTCACAGGACACGCTGGGAGCAGATTCACTGTCAATATCATCTCTGGTAGATTCTGGTGGCCGGGGTTGCGTAAGTGTGTTAAGGTGTTTGCAGTACTTGTGCACGTGCTAAGGTGATACATACACGGCCTTCCAGATCTTTAGTTCCCTTGTCTATCCCGTCCCGACCTTGGACTCATTTATCCATGGATTTTATCACAGATTTACCTTATTCTTCTGGAAAAAAATTGATTTTGGTGGTCGTGATCGCTTTAGCAAAATGGCGCACTTTATAGCATTACCAGGTCTACCTAATGCTAAAACGCTTGTACAAGTGTCTGTCGATAACATTGTGAAATTACATGGTATTCCTTCTGATGTGGTGTCTGATAGGGCGACTCAGTGTGTTTCCAAATTCTGGAAGGTGTTCTGTACTCGTCTGGGGCTACAATTGTCCTTCTCTTGGGCCTTTCATCCTCAGTCGAACGGACAAACTGAGTGCACTAACCAGAATCTGGAGACTTATTTGAGATGTTTTGTCTCAGAGAACTAGGAGGAGTGGTCTATAATTTTGTCTTTAGCCAAGTTTGCCATAAATAACTGTAGACAGGAGTCCACTGATAAGTCAGCGTTTTTTGGGGCATATCGATTCCACATGCAATTTGGCACATTTTCTGGTACGGAGACTTCTGGTATACCTGAAGAGAAACAATTTTCTTCTTTTTTGTCATCTATTTGGCTAAAAATTCAAAATAATCTGAAAATAATGGGGAACAAGTATAAACATATGGCTGACAAGAGACGTATGAGTGGTCTGGACCTGAAAGTGGGTGATTCTTGTTCTGTCCCCACATGAAGGCGAATGAAGGTGTAACTGATAATGACTTTGTGATTGTCCTACCTTTGTATCCAAGCAGTGGAGCAGACTGGACCTGCAGATGCTCAGGTTAGATGGATCCAGACGTAGACATGAGGATGCAATCAAACGTGGATTTATTTGATCCAAAGCAGCAACATACAGTGATGCAATACAGGAATGCAGTAACAGAGTAGATGCTGTGATGTGGAGGTCTTTCCTGAGGCTAACTGCTGGTCAAAAACTGATGCCTTCACAAGCCAAGGTGTGAGTCTCTAGTCACAAAGGAATGCAGCACTGAAAAATGGCTACAGGAAGTGACAAGGACCAAGGCTGCTAAAACCACGCCCAGAGGAGAAAAACTTAATTTAACAAGAACAAGGCGTGCAGCATACGAATTCCGGCCAGCAGATGGCAGCAGAGAACATTACATTGGTAACAACATAGTGAAAGAAGATATAATACAGTGCAGGAATTAAATTTGTAAGAAACAGCACACTCCCCGTCTGAAATTCACTTCGGGAATTTCACTATGACGAATGTCCATAAAATATAAACAACCTGTAAAAAAAAACATGTTAGAATGCAAAACATAGATTAGTCCTGTTTTCCAACTTGGAATGGAGAAGATCTGCGAAGCTAGATACAGTCCTGTTCACCCAGCAGGGACGTTCTCGGTGGGTAATATTAAGATAAGTTTGTTAATGGGTCTTGAGAATGTTTTAAGTTCGCCTTTCCTGAAGATCTTCAACTCTACCTTCCGGACCTTGCCATCCTTGCTAGGGAAAACCTTTGAAATTAGTCCGATAGGCCAGTCAATCCTTTCAGTTTGTTGCTCTTTCATCAAGTTTGGTTTGTGGTGTTGCCATTTTCTTCTTCCTTGAAGAACACTGAGGTACTCCTTTCACCACCTGTTCCAGAAGTAATCTGCTAAGTATTTTACGCGTTTCCAGTGTTTTTGATAGATGTTAGCATAAGTGAATTCTCCACTAGGAATAAGCGTACTCTCCGTTTTTTGGGTAAGTAGAATAGCCAGGAGTCAGTATGGCTGGTGTCTCAGGATCCATAGACACTGGCACAAGGGGTCTTGAATACATAATGGCCGAAACTTCAGCGAGAAGGGTGACTAGAGTCTCATGTGTGAGTCTAGACGAGTTTACATCCATCAACATAGAATTTAAGATGTTGCGTGAGATGCCGATCATTCTCTCCCAAGAGCCCCCCATGTGGGAACTATGAGGAGGGTTGAAAATCCAGGTGCAACCTTTTCCTGCCAACTGATCTTGAATGGACTTGGTGTTCTCTACAGGCTCCGATGAAGTTGCTTCCCTGTTCATACCTCATTTGGTTTACTCGTCCTCTGATTGCGAAGAACCGTCTTAAGGCATTAATAAGGCTGGATGTGTCCATAGATTCTTTACCTCTATGTGAACTGCTCGCACACTCATGCAAGTAAATAGTACAGCCCAACGCTTACTGTTTGCGTGACCGCCGCGGGTCCTGCGTGCGGACACCATCCATGGCCCAAAGATATCTAGGCCAACATAGGTGAAAGGCGGCTCTGTACATAGTCTATCTGCAGGCAAGTCGGCCATTTGTTGGTGTAGTTGTTTTCCTCTTGCTTTACGACAGTGCACACACTGATGCAGTACTTGGGCCACACGTTTTTTCATACCTATAATCCAAAGGCCTGCAGACCGTAATTTGCCCTCAGTAATTTGCCTGCCTTGGTGTTCGGCCCTTGCGTGGTAATGGTGGATTAGAAAGAAGGTGATATGATGTTTGCTGGGAATGATGAGAGGATTTTGTTCTGCAATTCCCAGGTGGGCTTGATTCAAACGACCACCAACTCTCAGCAAGCCAAAACTGTCGATAACTGGATTTAAGTTGGCGAGAGGACTTTTTAAAGGAATCTGCTGTTTGTTGTACAAGCACTTCCATTCTATGTTGAAATTTTCCTGCTGGACGTGACGTATTATGAGTAGGGATGAGCGAACTCGAACTGTATAGTTCGGGTTCGTACCGAATTTTGGGGTGTCCGTGACACGGACCCGAACCCGGACATTTTCGTAAAAGTCCGGGTTCGGGTTCGGTGTTCGTCGCTTTCTTCGCGCTTTTGTGACGCTTTCTTGGCGCTTTTTGAAAGGCTGCAAAGCAGCCAATCAACAAGCGTCATACTACTTGCCCCAAGAGGCCATCACAGCCATGCCTACTATTGGCATGGCTGTGATTGGCCAGAGCACCATGTGACCCAGCCTCTATTTAAGCTGGAGTCACATAGCGCCGCCCGTCACTCTGCTCTGATTAGCGTAGGGAGAGGTTGCGGCTGCGACAGTAGGGCGAGATTAGGCAGATTAACTCCTCCAAAGGACTTGATTAACTGATCGATCTGCAGCTGTGGATCATTGAGCTGCTGATCCTCAATTGCTCACTGTTTTTAGGCTGCACAGACCGTTTGTCAGTCTCATTTTTCTGGGGTGATCGGCGGCCATTTTGTGTCTTGTGGTGCGCCAGCACAAGCTGCGACCAAGTGCATTTAACCCTCAATGGTGTGGTTGTTTTTTGGCTAAAGCCTACATCAGGGTGAAGCTGTCACACCAAGTGCATTTAACCAGCAATAGTCTGTTCATTTTTTGGCCATATACAAAATCAGGGGCAAGCTGCGCCTGTCACCAAGTGCATTTAACCCTCAATGGTGTGGTTGTTTTTTGGCTAAAGCCTACATCAGGGTGAAGCTGTCACACCAAGTGCATTTAACCAGCAATAGTCTGTTCATTTTTTGGCCATATACAAAATCAGGGGCAAGCTGCGCCTGTCACCAAGTGCATTTAACCCTCAATGGTGTGGTTGTTTTTTGGCTAAAGCCTACATCAGGGTGAAGCTGTCACACCAAGTGCATTTAACCAGCAATAGTCTGTTTATTTTTTGGCCATATCCCAGTCTAATTCTGTCACTAAATCCATACCGGTCACCCAGCGCCTAAATACTAGGCCTCAAATTTATATCCAGCTAAATCTGTCCCTAGTGCTGTAGCTGGGCGAGTTATTTAGTGTCCGTTCAAGCACATTTCTTGTTCTGGGTTGAAATACAATTCCCAATTTAGCAATTTCATAATTTAGTGGTTCCTGCTATATCAGAGCTATTTGAAATCTATCCCAAAAAGGGTATATAATATTGAAGGTGCACATTGGGTCATTCAGAATAACTTCACACACACCCGCTACTGTGTATTTCCAAGTCTAATTCTGGCACTAAACCCATACCTGTCACCCAGCGCCTAAATACTAGGCCTCAAATTTATATCCCGCTAAATCTGTCCCTAGTGCTGTAGCTGGGCGAGTTATTTAGTGTCCGTTCAAGCACATTTCTTGTTCTGGGTTGAAATACAATTCCCAATTTAGCAATTTCATAATTTAGTGGTTCCTGCTATATCAGAGCTATTTGAAATCTATCCCAAAAAGGGTATATAATATTGAAGGTGCACATAGGGTCATTCAGAATAACTTCACACACACGCTTCTGTGCATTTCCAAGTCTAATTCTGTCACTAAACCCATACCTGTCACCCAGCGCCTAAATACTAGGCCTCAAATTTAAATCCCTCTAAATCTCTCGTTACCCACCGCTGTACTGTTGTTGCTGGGCAAGATATTTAGTGTCCGTCAAAGCACATTTTTTGTTCTGGGTTGAAGTACAATTCCCAATTTAGCAATTTCATAATTTAGTGGTTTCTGCTATATCAGAGCTATTTGGAATCTATCCCTAAAAGGGTATATAATATTGAAGGTGCACATAGGGTCATTCAGAATAACTTCACACACACCCGCTACTGTGTATTTCCAAGTCTAATTCTGTCACTAAATCCATACCGGTGACCCAGCGCCTAAATACTAGGCCTCAAATTTAATTCCCTCTAAATCTCTCGTTACCCACCGCTGTACTGTTGTTGCTGGGCAAGATATTTAGTGTCCGTCAAAGCACATTTTTTGTTCTGGGTTGAAGTACAATTCCCAATTTAGCAATTTCATAATTTAGTGGTTTCTGCTATATCAGAGCTATTTGAAATCTATCCCTAAAAGGGTATATAATATTGAAGGTGCACATTGGGTCATTCAGAATAACTTCACACACACCCGCTACTGTGTATTTCCAAGTCTAATTCTGTCACTAAATCCATACCGGTGACCCAGCGCCTAAATACTAGGCCTCAAATTTAATTCCCTCTAAATCTCTCGTTACCCACCGCTGTACTGTTGTTGCTGGGCAAGATATTTAGTGTCCGTCAAAGCACATTTTTTGTTCTGGGTTGAAGTACAATTCCCAATTTAGCAATTTCATAATTTAGTGGTTTCTGCTATATCAGAGCTATTTGAAATCTATCCCTAAAAGGGTATATAATATTGAAGGTGCACATTGGGTCATTCAGAATAACTTCACACACACCCGCTACTGTGTATTTCCAAGTCTAATTCTGTCACTAAATCCATACCGGTGACCCAGCGCCTAAATACTAGGCCTCAAATTTAATTCCCTCTAAATCTCTCGTTACCCACCGCTGTACTGTTGTTGCTGGGCAAGATATTTAGTGTCCGTCAAAGCACATTTTTTGTTCTGGGTTGAAGTACAATTCCCAATTTAGCAATTTCATAATTTAGTGGTTTCTGCTATATCAGAGCTATTTGAAATCTATCCCTAAAAGGGTATATAATATTGAAGGTGCACATAGGGTCATTCAGAATAACTTCACACACACGCTTCTGTGCATTTCCAAGTCTAATTCTGTCACTAAACCCATACCTGTCACCCAGCGCCTAAATACTAGGCCTCAAATTTAAATCCCTCTAAATCTCTCGTTACCGTTGTCCTGTTGTAGCTGGGAAAGTTATTTAGTGTCCGTCAAAGCACATTTTTTGTTCTGGGTTGAAGTACAATTCCCAATTTAGCAATTTCATAATTTAGTGGTTCCTGCTATATCAGAGCTATTTGAAATCTATCCCAAAAAGGGTATATAATATTCAAGGTGCACATAGGGTCATTCAGAATAACTTCACACACACGCTTCTGTGCATTTCCAAGTCTAATTCTGTCACTAAATCCATACCGGTCACCCAGCGCCTAAATACTAGGCCTCAAATTTATATCCCGCTGAATTTGAATACAATACATTGGGCCAAATAATATATTTGTTGTTGTGGTGAACCATAACAATGAGAAAAACATCTAGTAAGGGACGCGGACGTGGACATGGTCGTGGTGGTGTTAGTGGACCCTCTGGTGCTGGGAGAGGACGTGGCCGTTCTGCCACATCCACACGTCCTAGTGTACCAACTACCTCAGGTCCCAGTAGCCGCCAGAATTTACAGCGATATATGGTGGGGCCCAATGCCGTTCTAAGGATGGTAAGGCCTGAGCAGGTACAGGCATTAGTCAATTGGGTGGCCGACAGTGGATCCAGCACGTTCACATTATCTCCCACCCAGTCTTCTGCAGAAAGCGCACAGATGGCGCCTAAAACCAACCCCATCAGTCTGTCACATCACCCCCATGCATACCAGGGAAACTGTCTCAGCCTCAAGTTATGCAGCAGTCTCTTATGCTGTTTGAAGACTCCGCTGGCAGGGTTTCCCAAGGGCATCCACCTAGCCCTTCCCCAGCGGTGAAAGACATAGAATGCACTGACGCACAACCACTTATGTTTCCTGATGATGAGGACATGGGAATACCACCTCAGCATGTCTCTGATGATGACGAAACACAGGTGCCAACTGCTGCGTCTTTCTGCAGTGTGCAGACTGAACAGGAGGTCAGGGATCAAGACTGGGTGGAAGACGATGCAGGGGACGATGAGGTCCTAGACCCCACATGGAATGAAGGTCGTGCCACTGACTTTCACAGTTCGGAGGAAGAGGCAGTGGTGAGACCGAGCCAACAGCGTAGCAAAAGAGGGAGCAGTGGGCAAAAGCAGAACACCCGCCGCCAAGAGACTCCGCCTGCTACTGACCGCCGCCATCTGGGACCGAGCACCCCAAAGGCAGCTTCAAGGAGTTCCCTGGCATGGCACTTCTTCAAACAATGTGCTGACGACAAGACCCGAGTGGTTTGCACGCTGTGCCATCAGAGCCTGAAGCGAGGCATTAACGTTCTGAACCTGAGCACAACCTGCATGACCAGGCACCTGCATGCAAAGCATGAACTGCAGTGGAGTAAACACCTTAAAACCAAGGAAGTCACTCAGGCTCCCCCTGCTACCTCTTCTGCTGCTGCCGCCTCGGCCTATTCTGCTGCTGCCGCCTCGGCCTCTTCCTCCGCCTCTGGAG
Source organism: Bufo gargarizans (assembly GCF_014858855.1). Classification (NCBI taxonomy): domain Eukaryota; kingdom Metazoa; phylum Chordata; class Amphibia; order Anura; family Bufonidae; genus Bufo; species Bufo gargarizans. The sequence continues at coordinate 210,370 of NW_025334129.1, read as the reverse complement.
GAACGTTGGCACCTGCCGCCCAGCAAACAGGGGATGTACCACCAACACCACCACCACCACCTCCGTCACCAAGCGTCTCAACCATGTCACACGCCAGCGTTCAGCTCTCCATCTCACAAACATTTGATAGAAAGCGTAAATTCCCACCTAGCCACCCTCGATCCCTGGCCCTGAATGCCAGCATTTCTAAACTACTGGCCTATGAAATGCTGTCATTTAGGCTGGTGGACACAGACAGCTTCAAACAGCTCATGTCGCTTGCTGTCCCACAGTATGTTGTTCCCAGCCGGCACTACTTCTCCAAGAGAGCCGTGCCTTCCCTGCACAACCAAGTATCCGATAAAATCAAGTGTGCACTGCGCAACGCCATCTGTGGCAAGGTCCACCTAACCACAGATACGTGGACCAGTAAGCACGGCCAGGGACGCTATATCTCCCTAACTGCACACTGGGTAAATGTAGTGGCAGCTGGGCCCCAGGCGGAGAGCTGTTTGGCGCACGTCCTTCCGCCGCCAAGGATCGCAGGGCAACATTCTTTGCCTCCTGTTGCCACCTCCTCCTTCTCGGCTTCCTCCTCCTCTTCTTCCACCTGCTCATCCAGTCAGCCACACACCTTCACCACCAACTTCAGCACAGCCCGGGGTAAACGTCAGCAGGCCATTCTGAAACTCATATGTTTGGGGGACAGGCCCCACACCGCACAGGAGTTGTGGCGGGGTATAGAACAACAGACCGACGAGTGGTTGCTGCCGGTGAGCCTCAAGCCCGGCCTGGTGGTGTGTGATAATGGGCGAAATCTCGTTGCAGCTCTGGGACTAGCCAATTTGACGCACATCCCTTGCTTGGCGCATGTGCTGAATTTGGTGGTGCAGAAGTTCATTCACAACTACCCCGACATGTCAGAGCTGCTGCATAAAGTGCGGGCCGTCTGTTCGCGCTTCCGGCGTTCACATCCTGCCGCTGCTCGCCTGTCTGCGCTACAGCGTAACTTCGGCCTTCCCGCTCACCGCCTCATATGCGACGTGCCCACCAGGTGGAACTCCACCTTGCACATGCTGGACAGACTGTGCGAGCAGCAGCAGGCCATAGTGGAGTTTCAGCTGCAGCACGCACGGGTCAGTCGCACTACAGAACAGCACCACTTCACCACCAATGACTGGGCCTCCATGCGAGACCTGTGTGCCCTGTTGCGCTGTTTCGAGTACTCCACCAACATGGCCAGTGGCGATGACACCGTTATCAGCGTTACAATACCACTTCTATGTCTCCTTGAGAAAACACTTAGGGCGATGATGGAACAGGAGGTGGCCCAGGAGGAGGAGGAGGAGGATGAGGAAGAGGGGTCATTTTTAGCACTTTCAGGCCAGTCTCTTCGAAGTGACTCAGAGGGAGGTTTTTTGCAACAGCAGAGGCCAGGTACAAATGTGGCCAGCCAGGGCCCACTACTGGAGGACGAGGAGGACGAGGATGAGGAGGAGGTGGAGGAGGATGAGGATGAAGCATGGTCACAGCGGGGTGGCACCCAACGCAGCTCGGGTCCATCACTGGTGCGTGGCTGGGGGGAAAGGCAGGACGATGACGATACGCCTCCCACAGAGGATAGCTTGTCCTTACCCCTGGGCAGCCTGGCACACATGAGCGACTACATGCTGCAGTGCCTGCGCAACGACAGCAGAGTTGCCCACATTTTAACCTGTGCGGACTACTGGGTTGCCACCCTGCTGGATCCACGCTACAAAGACAATGTGCCCACCTTACTTCCTGCACTGGAGCGTGATAGGAAGATGCGCGAGTACAAGCGCACGTTGGTAGACGCGCTACTGAGAGCATTCCCAAATGTCACAGGGGAACAAGTGGAAGCCCAAGGCCAAGGCAGAGGAGGAGCAAGAGGTCGCCAAGGCAGCTGTGTCACGGCCAGCTCCTCTGAGGGCAGGGTTAGCATGGCAGAGATGTGGAAAACTTTTGTCAACACGCCACAGCTAACTGCACCACCACCTGATACGCAACGTGTTAGCAGGAGGCAACATTTCACTAACATGGTGGAACAGTACGTGTGCACACCCCTCCACGTACTGACTGATGGTTCGGCCCCATTCAACTTCTGGGTCTCTAAATTGTCCACGTGGCCAGAGCTAGCCTTTTATGCCTTGGAGGTGCTGGCCTGCCCGGCAGCCAGCGTTTTGTCTGAACGTGTATTCAGCACGGCAGGGGGCGTCATTACAGACAAACGCAGCCGCCTGTCTACAGCCAATGTGGACAAGCTGACGTTCATAAAAATGAACCAGGCATGGATCCCACAGGACCTGTCCGTCCCTTGTCCAGATTAGACATTAACTACCTCCCCATAACCATATATTATTGGACTCCAGGGCACTTCCTCATTCAATCCTATTTTTATTTTCATTTTACCATTATATTGCGAGGCTACCCAAAGTTGAATGAACCTCTCCTCTGCCTGTGTGCTAGGCCTAAATATATGCCAATGGACTGTTGCAGTGGTGGCTGACGTGAAGCCTCATTCTCTGCTATGACATGCAGACTGATTCTCTGCTGTCATGAAGCCAGATTGTCTGTTACGGGACCTCTCTGCTCTGCCTGTGTGCTAGGCCTAAATATATGCCAATGGACTGTTGCAGTGGTGGGTGACGTGAAGCCTCATTCTCTGCTATGACATGCAGACTGATTCTCTGCTGACATGAAGCCAGATCCTCTTTTACGGGACCTCTCTCCTCTGCCTGGGTGCTGGGCCTAAATTTATGACAATGGACTGTTGCAGTGGTGGCTGACGTGAAGCCTGATTCTCTGCTATGACATGCAGACTGATTCTCTGCTGACATGAAGCCAGATCCTCTGTTACGGGAGCTCTCTCCTCTGCCTGGGTGCTGGGCCTAAATTTATGACAATGGACTGTTGCAGTGGTGGCTGACGTGAAGCCTGATTCTCTGCTATGACATGCAGACTGATTCTCTGCTGTCATGAAGCCAGATTGTCTGTTACGGGACCTCTCTCCTCTGCCTGGGTGCTGGGCCTAAATATATGCCAATGGACTGTTGCAGTGGTGGCTGACGTGAAGCCTCATTCTCTGCTATGACATGCAGACTAATTCTCTGCTGACATGAAGACAGATTCTCTGTTACGGGACCTCTCTCCTCTGCCTGGGTGCCGGGGCCTAAATATCTGAGAATGGACTGTTCCAGTGGTGGGTGACGGGAAGCCAGATTCTCTGCTATGGAACCTCTCTCCAATTGATTTTGGTTAATTTTTATTTATTTAATTTTTATTTTAATTCATTTCCCTATCCACATTTGTTTGCAGGGGATTTACCTACATGTTGCTGCCTTTTGCAGCCCTCTAGCTCTTTCCTGGGCTGTTTTACAGCCTTTTTAGTGCCGAAAAGTTCGGGTCCCCATTGACTTCAATGGGGTTCGGGTTCGGGACGAAGTTCGGATCGGGTTCGGATCCCGAACCCGAACATTTCCGGGATGTTCGGCCGAACTTCTCGAACCCGAACATCCAGGTGTTCGCTCAACTCTAATTATGAGGTACTCACTATGAGAGATGTTCTCAGCAGAGAAGGGTTTATGGCAGGCATGCCAACCATGACAATCTTTATCTTGGTGAGTATTATGATAACATCTTGCAATGTGCACTAACCTTGCAATAGTTCTGACGAGTCTCATCCAGCTGGAGCAAAACGTTCAAAGCGCTGACAACCGAAGCTGGCGGTTTGCTTTGTTCCAGTGACTAATGCTCTAACTTCAGCGCGGATTTCTGGATCATTTTCCGGATCCTGGATGCTGAAAACTTCCTGTACACATTCGTCCGCCTCTCCAAGCAGAAACTCTGGACTTTGAGTCTTTTTGAGCAGATCGATGGCCGCTTCTTCAGTCGGTAGTGATTTGAGTCCATCGTCTACGTAGAAGTCCTTTTCTACAAAGTCTCTGGCGTCTTTACCGTACTCGGATTCTCCCTCTAATGCAGTGTGCCGAAGGCCGTAAGTTGCCACGGCAGGTGAAGGGCTGTTTCCAAATACGTGTACCCTCATTCGATATTCTGCCATCTCTGCGTTGGTGTCATTATTCTTGTACCACAGAAACCTGATGAAATTCCGGTGGTCCTCTCTGACTATGAAACAGTGGAACATCTGTTCAATGTCGGCGGTGATGGCAACGAGCTCTTTTCTGAACCTCATCAGCACTCCAACTAGGTTATTCGTCAGATTAGGACCTGTGAGAAGGACATCATTAAGAGATACACCTCGATGTTTGGCGCTTGAGTAGAAAACAACCCTAATTTGATTAGGTTTTCGTGGGTGGTACACTCCAAATGAAGGCAAGTACCAGCACTCGTCGTTCTTCCCTAAGGGTGGAGCTGGTTCTGCATGGTTGTTGCGGAATATTTTGTCGATAAAGGCAACAATGTGTTCTCTCATCTCGGGCTTACTGTTCATGGTACGCTGAAGAGAGTTAAATCTAGACAGAGCTTGTTCCCTATTGTTCGGGAGTCTCACCCTGGTAGCTCGGAAGGGTAATGGAGAAACCCAGTGATTGGTTTAGTCTTTAAGGAACTCCTTGTCCATTATCTTGATAAATTCTCTGTCTTCTACTGACAAAGCTACTTTATCATCGTCCTTGCTTGTGTGAAAGACTAATCTTCCCAAGTTGTCGGCAAAGAAGGGAAGAATGTCGTCAGGTGGTTGCATGAGGTCTGGAGGCTTCTCTTTCACCTCGTAGTGATGAGGGCAAGGCTTAATGCAAGTTGTGCGTCCATCTCCACGCACGTACGTTTTGAAAGAGCGGATTCTTTGTTGATCCAAGCATACATTTCCTATGACTACCCATCCCAAGTCCAGTCTCTGGGCGTATGGTGCATAGTCGGGACCATTACACTGTTGACGCACCTTGTGTACCCTTAGATTGTCTCTGCCAAGCAGGAGTAGAATCTCTGCGTTGTTGTCCATAGGTGGGATAACGTTGGCTAGGTGCCTTAGGTGTGGTTGGTGAAATGCAGCTTCCGGGGTAGGAATTTCATCCCTATGGTTGGGTATTTGATCGCATTCGATCAGCGTCGGTAGAGGTATTTCAGTATTCCCACTGACGGAACAGGCGATGAATCCTTGTGCCCTCCTGCCGCTAGTCTCTATGCGACCCGAGCAGGTGTTTAAGATGTAGGGTTCTGACGGTCCCTTTATTCCAAAGGCTTCAAAGAATTTAGGTCCTGCTAGGGAGCGGTTGCTTTGGTCGTCAATGATGGCATACATTTTTACTGCCTTTTCTGGTAGCCCCTCCGGGTAGACCTTGATTAGGCATATGCGGGCACAACATTTCTCACTCTGGCCCTCCCTACATACATCCAAGCATGAGCAGGAAACAGCAGTGGCTGTGTTGGCATTATTTTGGGGCTCCCCGCCATGACTTGGAGCGGGACTGGTGGTGAATCCGGTGAATCCCTTGTGAGTGGAGTTGGGTGCATAGCTGAGGCGTGTCTTTCACTATGACACTCCTCACACTTGATAATGGATTTACAGTCCTTAGCCATGTGCTCCAATGAAGCGCAGCACCTGAAACATACCCCAAGCTCGGTGAGGACTTTCTTGCGCTCCTGTATGGTTTTGGATCTAAATCCTCTGCATTTGCTCAGTGAATGTGGTTTTTTATGAATGGGACATTCACGATTGAAGGCCTTGTCTCCTGATGAGGTAATGTACTGTTTACCAGTGGGTACTGCAGATGATGGTAGGTTAGTCTTTCTAACATTCACGCTGCTCTTAAAGTCTCTGTGTTTATGCACAATACTTTCATACCTTGATGATGGCGTCACTGAAGCTGTAGTATTAAACTCCAGGAAGTCGAGGCTGGGGTCATTCCTTATCTGGGACTGTTCATCGATGAACCTACAGAAATGAATAAATGGGGGAAAAGTGATGTCATGCACTCTTTTGTACCTTGAGACGGATGCCGCCCACTTCTCTTGCAGGCTGTATGGTAGCTTCACGACAATTGGGTTCACCCCATGGGCAGTATCCAGGTAGTACAGCCCGGACAGACAAGGATCTCTTTTGGCGAGCTCCAGTTCCATGAGCAAATCACTTAAATCCTGAAGCTTGTGGACATCCTTGAGACTGATCTTGGGAACGTTCTGCAGTCTCCTGAATAGTGCCTTCTCTATTGCTTCTGCACTGCCAAAGGTGCGTTCGAGTCTCTGCCAGGCTGCAGCGAGACCTGCTTCTGCTTGTCCTACATAGACAGTTCTAAGGCTCTTGATGCGATTTGTGGAGCCTGGGCCCAGCCAGTTGATCAAGAGGTCGAGCTCCTGCTCTGCCGTTAGGTTGAGGTTGGCGATGGCGGCTTTGAAGGTTGCCTTCCAGGCTCTGTAGCTCTCCGCACCGTCATCAAATTTTGAGAGACTGGTGTTAATTAGCTCTCTGCTCACCATAAACCTGGCAAACTCAGACATATCTGATCTCTCACTGCTTGTTGCCATGACAACTTGTGATGCCCCTGGGGCGTATAGGCTGTGTGGCGGGAAAGGGTGAGATGCTTCCGGGTAGAATGATGTTGCTGAAGGGTTGAGCTGTGGTCTAGCCTCTGTAGATTCTGATGACTGCGGCTTGAGCTGTGGAGGTAGGCCAGGAAACACCTGGTAGCCATCTTGCTGTAATAACTGCCCTTGAGAGGGCGCATCTGGGCGACTGTTATTGGATTGCTCGGGTGCTGTGGGTATCGCTGGCACTGTGGGTAGAGCTGGCTTGGAGGTTTCAGTGTTGTTTGCTTGGACAGTACTGCACACTGGGGGTGGTGCAGATAACTGTTTCAGTACGTAGTCTCTGGTGCGATCAACTGGATCATCTATCTCCTCTGGTGGTAAGCAGACTGAATCAAGGCCTTGGCTCAATGCTTGCTCAAGTAGTCTTACTTTTGCTAATGCAATTTCCTCTTCCCTCTCTGATTCGAGGATCTTTATTCGAGCCTCTGCTTCTGCCCTCTTGGCTTCTGCCTCCGCTTCTGCCTTCTTGGCTGCCGCCTCTGCTTCTGCCCTCTTGGCCGCCACCTCCGCTTCAGCCCTCTTGGCTTCTGCCTCCGCTTCTGCCTTCTTGGCTGCCGCCTCTGCTTCTGCCTTCTTGGCCGCCACCTCCGCTTCAGCCCTTTTGGCTTCTGCCTCCGCTTCTGCCCTCTTGAATGCCGTCTGTGCTTCTGCCCTCGCAAGGACTTCTTTTTCGGTGAAGGAACGCCTCACTTTGGATAGCTCTGCATTTATGCAGGCCTCTAGTAATCTGTCGCTCAGGGCAGAGCTTCTGGAGCATGATGATCTGTAGGACCGCGAGGAATGTTTGGATGAATGCGATCTGTGTGATCTAGTTTCTTGCAAATGAGAGATGCGGAGTTCCACTTTATCTTTAGCGTCCAGCACTATGGCGATTCTTTGTCTGTCTATTGATTCTGCCTTGCACAATTCTGATGGAGCTTCTTCAATATTAGAGTCCTTTAGAAAGGTTGTATACCTTGTGGACAGTCTCTTGTATCTTTCGTGGGCTGCGTTCAGCCGCCCGACGGCAACTTGTAAGCTGGTGGCATCGCCTGAGGAGGACTTAAGTCCTGATATGAGAGAGGAAACTCGTTCCCATAGCTCTTCCGGGTTGTCACATAGCTCATCTTTCCTGGTGTGATAGTTTCCCGTGATCTTTATAGTTGGTTTGAGAGAGCGCCTTGGTCGCGTCACTTGGTCTGCTGGAAGTGTGGATTCTACCTCCAGCTCTTCATAATGATCAGTATCAGGTTGCATTTGCTTTGTTTCATCACTGGGGAACTGTACGAGGTCCTTTTCGGCCATTTTGAGTTAAGGTGCGCTGTCTCTTTAAGAAAATGAACTTTTGAATTGGGGGCTGAAAATTGCCATGCGGCTCAGAGGAGGCACCCCGGTGAGGTTCCTAAAGGGTTTTGAGTGAATTGCGGGGTTTTGGTTTGAGGGAGGCCCCGCGTGCGTGAACAGTTCGTATATCATGCGAGCAAGGGTTTACATAGGATGTAGAAAATGGCTTGGCGAGTAGTGGAGGGTTGCCGGTTGCCTTTTTTTTTTCCTCCTCCCCATTGTCCCCCTTCTCTATCCCCGCAGTGCCATCCTCCTCTTTCTCCTATCTCAATATTCCCGACCTTTCTATAATAATGGGGGGTTTTACACTCTGGCAATGGATAGGACTATGAACACAAAACATGAGAATCTTCTGATGGAGTATTAGGGGGATGAGAGTTGCGGTCTTTGATGCAGTACAGAGATCCCTTCCCGCAATAGTTTGCCTGCAGGGAACACACCTGACGAAGGAGACTAAGGACGGGATAAGTAGACCATGGATGCAATATGCTCTTCACTCAGAGTACTCAGCATACGCGAGAGGAGTAAGCCTACTACTACATCAGGACATCGACATAAATAGTGGAAGTAACCACAGACAGGGAGCGCTGTCCTGCTGGACTGCATACTGGAAGGTAGAGCGTGGTTAGTAGCAGGTGTGTATACCGCCACCCTTTAAAATGTATGATATCGCACTTAAGGCGGGGGATAAACCATTGCTGGTGGTTGGGGATTTTAATAACATTATGGATGCAAGAATAGATAGATGTAAATTGGGGAATAATCAGGGGCCCTGAATGGGGTACAAATAAAAAATATCACTAAAGAGTTGGGTTGGATTGACATTTGGAGGGTTATGCGCCCCAGTTCACGTAAATGCCCATAGGAGTCTATCACGGATAGATTTGGTTTTCACAAACGAGAAAGGCTCACTGGAAATTGTAGGGGTGAAATATGGTCAACGAGGTGTTTCGGACCCCAATCCAATTAATATAAATATTAAAACACAAAAAATAAAAAAAAGAGGGATGAACATAAGTATAGGATGGAGAAATATGATGGATACACACGATGAGATTCTGCGAGAGATAAGGGAGTTCTCCGAGATGAATGATGGATCAACTACAGTCAGTATAATATGGGAGGCCACCAAGGCCGTTATCAGAGGGATTATCACAAAGTAAGCAAGGATAAATAAGAAAGGAATAAGGGAGACAATAACTAAGCTAGGAGGGGAGGCGGAAAAAAGGAAAATAATTGTACTGCAAATCCTACAGATCAAAATGACATTTTCTGGATAAAAAAGGCCTTGGAATTAAAGGACGAACTGCTTTTATTGGCAGAACAACAAAAAGGAAACCATGTAAGGGATATGCACATATCCCCGGAAAAAACGAGCGGCCTTGGTAGCGATAAGTGTATCCCTTGTATAATGGACGAAATGGAACGCAAAAATACTGCGCAAACGGCCAAGACAGAGATGCTCCAAAAATACTTTGCTGCATCAAAAGAACAACAGAGGGGCAGTCGATAACCTGTCCCATAGATGGCAGGGTATTCTGGAACCCGTGCGGGAAGAATTTTGGAACTCAGCTATACAGGCAAAGACTAGGGTCTCAAGGAACTTCTCAGATAGAATAATCCAATTTAATATATTGTATCGTCTCTACTAGTCTCCGAAAAAGGTAATGAAGTTCTACAGTACCAAAGTCTTCGCTTGCCAGAAGTGCGGAGAGGTGGGGGTGGACGATATATATATATTACGGACATGTACAGTGCCTAGACATTCGAGGAATGCATTTTAGGTGTACTGGATGGTGTGGAAAGGTCTCAACATAAGGAAATTGCAACTAAATTACTGTTCCAAGCCAGGAAATGTATAGTCGGCCACTGGGTGGGGGGTGAGGCCCCAACGGTCAAAGAATGGGAGAACCGCACGAGGCTGTCGTTAGCCAGTGAGGAGTTTCGTTTGACCGGTTTGAAGAGAAAACATAGATTTGCCAGGCTGTGGCGGAGGGGGCTAAATAAAAACTGAGGGGAACTGGGGGGAGGGGCAATGGAGGGAGGATGTTATTATCAAACTATGGGCGGGGAAATATTTACATGCAATTAACTTATGTAACTATGTATTAAAAAGATGTCTTATGCAAATTTTGTATGAATTGAAATATTCCAATAAAGAACTATTTAAAAAAAATATATTATAATAGTGACCCTCCAAATTATTACATCATAGTGACCCCCAAATTATATCATAGTACCATAGTAACATAGTATAAAAGGCCGAAAAAATACATTTGTCCATCCAGTTCGGTCTGTTATCCTGCAAGTTGATCCAGAGGAAGGCAAAAACCTGTGAGGTAGAAGCCAATGTTCCCCACTTTAGGGGAATAAAAAATTCCTTCCCGACTCCAATCAGAATAACTCCCTGGATTAACGACCCCTCTCTAGCTATAGCCTGTAATATTATTACACTCCAGAAATACATCCAGGCCCCTCCTGAATTCCTTTATTGTACTCACCATCACCACCTCCTCAGGCAGAGAGTTCCATAGTCTCACTGCTCTTACAGTAAAGAGTCCATAGTCTCACTGCTCTTACAGTAAAGAGTCCATAGTCTCACTGCTCTTACCGTACAGAGTCCATAGTCTCACCGCTCTTACAGTATAGAGTCCATAGTCTCGCTGCTCTTACAGTATAGAGTCCATAGTCTCACTGCTCTTACAGTAAAGAGTCCATAGTCTCACTGCTCTTACAGTAAAGAGTCCATAGTCTCACTGCTCTTACCGTACAGAGTCCATAGTCTCACCGCTCTTACAGTAAAGAGTCCATAGTCTCACTGCTCTTACAGTATAGAGTCCATAGTCTCACTGCTCTTACAGTATAGAGTCCATAGTCTCACTGCTCTTACAGTAAAGAGTCCATAGTCTCACTGCTCTTACAGTATAGAGTCCATAGTCTCACTGCTCTTACAGTACAGAGTCCATAGTCTCACTGCTCTTACAGTATAGAGTCCATAGTCTCACTGCTCTTACAGTACAGAGTCCATAGTCTCACCGCTCTTACAGTATAGAGTCCATAGTCTCACTGCTCTTACAGTAAAGAGTCCATAGTCTCACCGCTCTTACAGTATAGAGTCCATAGTCTCACTGCTCTTACAGTATAGAGTCCATAGTCTCACTGCTCTTACAGTATAGAGTCCATAGTCTCACTGCTCTTACAGTATAGAGTCCATAGTCTCACCGCTCTTACAGTAAAGAGTCCACAGTCTCACTGCTCTTACAGTACAGAGTCCATAGTCTCACCGCTCTTACAGTAAAGAGTCCACAGTCTCACTGCTCTTACAGTATAGAGTCCATAGTCTCACCGCTCTTACAGTAAAGAGTCCATAGTTTCACTGCTCTTACAGTATAGAGTCCATAGTCTCACTGCTCTTACCGTATAGAGTCCATAGTCTCACTGCTCTTACAGTAAAGAGTCCATAGTCTCACTGCTCTTACAGTACAGAGTCCATAGTCTCACTGCTCTTACAGTAAAGAGTCCATAGTCTCACTGCTCTTACAGTATAGAGTCCATAGTCTCACTGCTCTTACAGTATAGAGTCCATAGTCTCACTGCTCTTACAGTATAGAGTCCATAGTCTCACTGCTCTTACAGTAAAGAGTCCATAGTCTCACTGCTCTTACAGTATAGAGTCCATAGTCTCACTGCTCTTACAGTATAGAGCCCATAGTCTCACTGCTCTTACAGTAAAGAGTCCATAGTCTCACTGCTCTTACAGTAAAGAGTCCATAGTTTCACTGCTCTTACAGTATAGAGTCCATAGTCTCACTGCTCTTACAGTATAGAGTCCATAGTCTCACTGCTCTTACAGTATAGAGTCCATAGTCTCACTGCTCTTACAGAAAAGAGCTCATAGTCTCACTGCTCTTACAGTAAAGAGTGCATAGTCTCACTGCTCTTACAGTAAAGAGTCCATAGTTTCACTGCTCTTACAGTATAGAGTCCATAGTCTCACTGCTCTTACAGTAAATAGTCCATAGTCTCACTGCTCTTACAGTAAAGAGCCCATAGTCTCACTGCTCTTACAGTAAAGAGTCCATAGTCTCACTGCTCTTACAGTAAAGAGTCCATAGTCTCACTGCTCTTACAGTAAAGAGTCCATAGTTTCACTGCTCTTACAGTATAGAGTCCATAGTCTCACTGCTCTTACAGTATAGAGTCCATAGTCTCACTGCTCTTACAGTATAGAGTCCATAGTCTCACCGCTCTTACAGTAAAGAGTCCATAGTCTCACTGCTCTTACAGTATAGAGTCCATAGTCTCACTGCTCTTACAGTATAGAGTCCATAGTCTCACTGCTCTTACAGTACAGAGTCCATAGTCTCACTGCTCTTACAGTATAGAGTCCATAGTCTCACTGCTCTTACAGTATAGAGTCCATAGTCTCACCGCTCTTACAGTATAGAGTCCATAGTCTCACCGCTCTTACAGTATAGAGTCCATAGTCTCACTGCTCTTACAGAAAAGAGCTCATAGTCTCACTGCTCTTACAGTAAAGAGTGCATAGTCTCACTGCTCTTACAGTAAAGAGCCCATAGTCTCACTGCTCTTACAGTAAAGAGTCCATAGTCTCACTGCTCTTACAGTATAGAGTCCATAGTCTCACTGCTCTTACAGTATAGAGTCCATAGTCTCACTGCTCTTACAGTATAGAGTCCATAGTCTCACTGCTCTTACAGTAAAGAGTCCATAGTCTCACTGCTCTTACAGTATAGAGTCCATAGTCTCACTGCTCTTACAGTATAGAGCCCATAGTCTCACTGCTCTTACAGTAAAGAGTCCATAGTCTCACTGCTCTTACAGTAAAGAGTCCATAGTCTCACTGCTCTTACAGTATAGAGTCCATAGTCTCACTGCTCTTACAGTATAGAGTCCATCGTCTCACTGCTCTTACAGTAAAGAGCCCATAGTCTCACTGCTCTTACAGTAAAGAGCCCATAGTCTCACTGCTCTTACAGTAAAGAGTCCATAGTTTCACTGCTCTTACAGTAAAGAGTGTACAGCCTCACTGCTCTTACAGTAAAGAGTCCATAGTCTCACTGCTATTACAGTAAAGAGTCCATAGTCTCACTGCTCTTACAGTATAGAGTCCATAGTCTCACTGCTCTTACAGTAAAGAGTCCATAGTCTCACTGCTCTTACAGTAAAGAGTCCATAGTCTCACTGCTCTTACAGTAAAGAGTCCATAGTCTCACCGCTCTTACAGTACAGAGTCCATAGTCTCACTGCTCTTACAGTAAAGAGTCCATAGTCTCACTGCTCTTACAGTATAGAATCCATAGTCTCACTGCTCTTACAGTATAGAGTCCACAGTCTCACTGCTCTTACAGTAAAGAGTCCATAGTCTCACTGCTCTTACAGTAAAGAGTCCATAGTCTCACTGCTCTTACAGTAAAGAGTCCATAGTCTCACTGCTCTTACAGTAAAGAGTCCATAGTCTCACTGCTCTTACAGTATAGAGTCCACAGTCTCACTGCTCTTACAGTAAAGAGTCCATAGTCTCACTGCTCTTACAGTATAGAGTCCATAGTCTCACTGCTCTTACAGTATAGAGTCCATAGTCTCACTGCTCTTACAGTAAAGAGTCCATAGTCTCACTGCTCTTACAGTAAAGAGTCCACAGTCTCACTGTCACGAGGGTGTCAAGACCCACGCCTGACTCCGTTATACCCGGGGTCAGGAAGTCGCAGCGGGTGGCTGCGCGCTCTATGTAGTAAGATAGGGCTGCTTCCTTATGGTCGCTTTCTGGGTTTGCTTTGCAACCCTTTTTGGCTCACTCAGGGATCCGTAGCTCCTTCTCCTCAGCTGTTCCTTGTCCAGCACTCCCAACCTCCTTATATTCCCTTCTCACACTTCTCTGGTTGCCAGATATAGAGCTTCCTGCCTGGACTTCTATACTGACCCACTGGAGCTGTGTTGCTGGGTTCCCTGGTTGTTGGTCCAGAACGTTTCCCTCCGGATCCCTGTTGGACCTTTGGGGTCTGCTGTGGTCGCCCACCTGGGTCTATATGTTTGTCTGTATTGTCTGTCCTCTCCCTGGTGTTTCCCTCTTAGTGTCAGTGGTGCGGACTAGCGATCCCACCGCCCTATTCACTACCTAGGGCTCATCTTAGGAAAGCCAGGGTTTAGGCACGTGATCGGCGTACGGGTGAGGAACCCGTCTAGGGACTTCAGGGCAGTCAGGTGCCAGCCGCAAGGTGAGTCAGGGGTCACCACCTTTCCCTCTCCCTTGGGCAGGGCTTTCCCTTTTCCCTCCCTGTGCGTGACGCCGGTCATTACATTATATCTGGCCCTTATTTTGTGTAGGTAAAAAAAAAATTTTTTTTACCTACTTAGAATCCAGTATGGATCCAATTGCTGCTCTGTCCGAACAATTTCATGGCCTGTCTTTGGAGGTGGCAGGATTGAAGGCGTCGGTCCTCCAGCAACAGCAGCAATTACAACTGACCGCAAGCCCAGCGGTTGCTACTGGTAACCAGGTTGTTGCGGAACCCAAGGTCCCTCTCTCTGACAGATTTTCTGGGGGAAGGGACAAGTTTGTGACGTTCCGTGAGGCCTGTAAGTTATATTTTAAGCTGCGCCCTTACTCCTCTGGTAATGAAGAACAGCGGGTGGGGGTTGTTATTTCCCTGCTGCAGGGGGACCCGCAGTCCTGGGCGTTCTCTTTACCTACTGATTCCCAGGCTCTTCGGTCAGTGGATGAGTTTTTCGGGGCCTTGGGTCTCATATATGACGACCCTGACCGAGTCGCACTGGCTGAATCAAAATTACGGAGACTCCTACAAGGAGAGCGGCCGGTAGAGGAGTATTGCTCTGACTTCCGTAGGTGGGCTACGGATACCCAATGGAACGACCCGGCTCTCAGGAGTCAGTTCTGCTCTGGGTTATCCGAAAGGGTTAAGGATGCGCTTGCATTGTATGAGACCCCCTTTTCCCTTGATGCGGTTATGTCCCTTTCTATCCGTATAGAGAGACGCCTTAGGGACAGGTTGAAAGAACCGGAGAAATTGGTAACCCCTCCCAAGCAGCAGTTAGTCTGTACGGACATAGACGAGCCTATGCAGCTAGGAGGAACTACTCGTCAGGTCCGTCCTCCTGAGGTTCGCCGCAGGCGTGGGGCTTGTTTTTTCTGTGGGGGGAGGGGTCATTTCATTAATGTCTGTCCTTCTTTCCTCAGAAACAAAAGACCGTCGGAAAACTATTAACCCCAGGCTGTGTGGAGGATGTCAGCCGGGGGGTATACGTCTCCTCCATACGTACATCGCAATTTGTGTTGCCAGCGGTTATTGTTTTTGGTGTGAAGACGGAGACTATTTCTTTCTTTCTAGACAGTGGAGCAGGGGTAAATTTGATAGATGCCCATTTTGCCCGCACTATGGGTTTGTCTCTCTGTACGTTACAGAGACCTATTCCCATATTCGCTATTGATTCTGCTCCTCTGTCTCAGAGAAACCTCACCCACATTGTTCATAATTTACACCTTCGGGTAGGGGACCACCATAACGAGATGCTTTCAGGTTATGTTCTGGAGGGGCTTCCCACTCCGGTGGTGCTGGGTCTTCCCTGGTTGGTAGCGCACAATCCTGTGGTGGATTGGCAGGCCAGGGAGATATCGGAGTGGAGTGAGCATTGCAGAGAAGATTGCTTAAATAGCAATTGCTCAGTCGCCTCCATAGCTACCCTACCTACATTTATTTCGGATTTTGAGGACGTTTTTTCTGAAAGGGGTTGTCAGAAGTTACCACCTCACCGTCCTTATGATTGCCCGGTTAACCTTATTCCCGGCGCAAAATTACCCAAGACCAGGTTATATAATCTTTCGGGTCCAGAGAGACAAGCCATGAAAGATTATATCTCCGAGAGTCTGGCCAAGGGACACATCAGACCCTCTTCTTCACCCGTGGCTGCAGGGTTTTTCTTCGTTAAAAAGAAAGATGGGGGTCTGCGTCCTTGCTTAGATTTT
This sequence comes from Bufo gargarizans, assembly GCF_014858855.1. Taxonomy (NCBI): domain Eukaryota; kingdom Metazoa; phylum Chordata; class Amphibia; order Anura; family Bufonidae; genus Bufo; species Bufo gargarizans. Next base: position 194,496 of record NW_025334129.1, on the reverse strand, counting down.
CGCGAATTAAATCGGATAACCATCCGAGACCCATACCCTCTTCCTCTCATTCCTGACCTGTTTAACCAGATTGCGGGTGCTAGGTGGTTCTCCAAACTCGATCTTAGGGGGGCCTACAATCTGATTCGTATCAAGGAAGGGGATGAGTGGAAGACAGCTTTTAACACCCCTGAGGGGCATTATGAAAATCTAGTTATGCCTTTCGGTCTGACCAATGCTCCTGCCGTCTTCCAACATTTCGTTAAGGACATTTTTAGTCATCTAATCGGCAGGTTTGTGGTAATATACCTAGATGATATCTTAATTTATTCGTCTGATCTGAGAACAAATGAGGAGCATGTCAGACAAGTACTGCAGGTCCTACGGACGAATGAATTATATGCTAAGATTGAAAAATGTGTCTTCGCCGTTCAGGAAATACAATTCCTGGGTTATTTTTTATCTGCTTCAGGTTTCCGTATGGATCCTAGGAAGGTCCAGGCAATTTTAGATTGGGATCTTCCTGAGAACCTCAAAGCACTACAACGGTTCTTGAGCTTCGCGAATTTCTATAGGAATTTCATTAAAAATTATTCACTTATTGTAAAACCCCTTACTGACAGGACTAGGAAGGGGACTGATTTTTCTAAATGGTCTGACGCCGCTAAAGTTGCTTTTTCCTCTCTAAAAGAGAGGTTTACCTCAGCACCTGTACTAGTCCAACCTGATGTCTCTCAGCCTTTTATTGTTGAAGTCGATGCGTCAGAGGTGGGAGTGGGGGCTGTGCTGTCTCAGGGTCCGTCTCCTGGCAAATGGTGTCCTTGTGCTTTCTTTTCTAAAAAACTATCTGCAGCAGAAAAGAACTACGATATTGGCAATAGGGAACTGTTAGCTATTAAACTTGCGTTTGAGGAGTGGCGTCACTTCTTAGAGGGGGCAGTCCACCCCGTCACTGTGATTACGGACCACAAAAATCTGCTGTACCTCGAATCAGCTAAGCGTCTCACCCCTAGACAGGCTAGGTGGTCGCTATTTTTTACCAGGTTTAACTTTGTGATTACCTATCGTCCTGGGGCAAAAAATACCAAGGCAGACGCATTATCTCGTAGTTTCCCTGGAGGGGGTAATGTTAGTGATCCGGTACCTATTTTACAAAGAGGAGTGGTTGTCTCTGCTGTACACTCTGCTCTGGAGGGGAAGGTGTTAGAGGCCCAGGGGGACGCCCCGGTCTCTTGCCCCTCAGAGAAATTGTTTGTACCGTTGAACCTGCGTCTCGAATTATTAAAGGAACATCATAATTCGGCACTTGCTGGGCACCCGGGTGGTAAAGCAACCTTAGAGCTATTGTCTCGTCGTTTTTGGTGGCCAAGGTTGTGTCAGGATGCAATGGATTTTGTGTCTTCTTGTTCTACCTGTGCGCGCGCAAAAGTTTCACATACACGTCCTGCAGGGTCTCTATTACCACTCGTCATTCCCAATAGACCATGGACACATCTGTCAATGGATTTTATCACTGACTTACCTTTGTCTGCGGGTAAAACAGTTATCTTGGTAGTAGTGGACAGGTTTAGCAAAATGGCACACTTCATTGCGTTACCCGCACTACCTAATGCTAAGACTCTTGCTCAGGTATTCATCAGTGAGATCGTGAAGCTTCACGGGGTCCCCTCCGATGTTGTTTCGGACCGGGGAACCCAGTTTATTTCTAAATTTTGGAAAGCTTTTTGTTCCCGTTTGGGGGTACACTTGTCCTTTTCCTCAGCTTTCCATCCTCAGTCGAATGGACAGACTGAGCGTACCAACCAAAACCTTGAGACATATCTAAGATGTTTTGTGTCTGAAAACCAAGAGTTGTGGTCGTCATATTTACCGTTAGCTGAGTTTGCCATAAATAATCGCCGTCAGGAATCCACTGGCAAGTCACCATTTCTTGGTGCATATGGTTTTCATCCCCAATTCTGTACTTTCAAAGAGGGGGGGTCTTCTGGGGTTCCCAAAGAGGAACAGTTTTTGTCATCTCTTTCATCGTTATGGCAGAAGGTGCAAGCTAACTTGAAAAATATGGGAGGTAAATACAAATGCATGGCTGATAAGAGACGGTCGCCAGGTCCGGACCTAGGAGTGAATGACTATGTGTGGTTGTCTACTAGGAATATCAAGTTGAAGGTTCCTTCTTGGAAACTGGGTCCTAGGTTCATTGGCCCTTACAAAATTGTAGCCATCATCAACCCCGTGGCTTTTCGCCTGGAGTTACCTCAGACTTTTAAAATCCATAATGTCTTTCATAAGTCGTTACTCAGAAAATATGTTCCACCTCTAGAACCGCCACCGCTGCCACCCCCTCCTGTTGTTGTGGATGGTAATCTAGAATTTCAGATATCCAAAATTGTTAATTCTCGTCGGGTCCGCCGCACTCTTCAATATCCGGTGCACTGGAGAGGTTACGGTCCCGAGGAAAGAATGTGGGTTCCTGCGTCTGAGGTAAACGCCGACAGGCTAGTTCGGGCTTTTCATGCCTCTCATCCTGAGAGACCTGGTCCTGAGTGTCCGGAGGCCCCTCGTAGAGAGGGGGGTACTGTCACGAGGGTGTCAAGAACCACGCCTGACTCCGTTATACCCGGGGCCAGGAAGTCGCAGCGGTCGGCTGCGCGCTCTATGTAAGATAGGGCTGTTTCCTTATGGTAGCTTGTTTATGCCAGATATGTGCCCCTTTAACAGTAGTTATGCCCAGATATGTACCATCTCACAGTAGTTATGCCAGATATGTGCCCCTTCATAGTAGTTATGGGAAGAAGGTAAGTATGTTTTTTTTCCCGATAAAGCTGCAGACTGGAGGCAAAAGGGGGGCAACAACTAGAGTGAGGGGGCACAAAAGTGGGCATCTTTACTGAGGGGGCGGCCTAATCTGCAATTACTACTGTGAGGGGGCACATATATGGCTATAACCACTGTGAGGGGCACATATCTGGCATAACCACTGTAAGGGGCACATATCTGGCCATAACTACTATGAGGGGCACATATCTGGCACAACCACTGTGAGGGACACATATATGGCTATAAGCACTGTGAGGGGCACATATATGGCTATAACCACTGTGAGGGGCAGATATCTGGCATAACCACTGTGAAGGGCAGATATCTGGCCATAACTACTATGAGGGGCACATATCTGGCATAACCACTGCGAGGGGCACATATATGGCTATAACCACTGTGAGGGGCACATATATGGCTATAACTACTGTGAGAGGGCACATATATGGCTATAACCACTGTGAGGGGCACATATCTGGCATAACCACTGTAACGGGCACATATCTGGCCATAACTACTATGAGGGGCACATATCTGGCATAACCATTCTGAGGGGCACATATCTGGCATAACTGCTGTGATCAGGCACATATCTGGCATAACCATTGTAAGGGGCACATATCTGGCCATAACTACTATGAGGGGCACATATCTGGCATAACCACTGTGAGGGGCACATATATGGCTATAACTACTGTAAGAGGGCACATATATGGCTATAACCACTGTGAGGGGCACATATCTGGCATAACCACTGTGAAGGGCAGATATCTGGGTATTACTACTGTGAGGGGCACATATCTGGGTATTACTACTGTGAGGGGCACATATATGGCTATAACTACTGTGAGTGGGCACATAATCTGGCATAATTACAGTGAGGGAGCACAAAAGTAGGCATAACTACTGTGACAGGAACAAAGTTGGGCATAACTTCTGTGAGGGGCCACAATGAGGACATAACTATTTTGAAGGGACCACAAGGTCCCTTAATTACAGTGAGGGGCCACAATGTGGGCATTAGTACTGGGAGGGGCCACAATGTGGGCATTAGTACTGGGAGGGGCCACAATGTGGGCATTAGTACTGTGTAGTAGCACTTAGGGGAGATGTCCTAGATTACCCTGCTATACATTGGCATGTCTCAGTCTTCCAGGTCAGCACAGCGCCCCCTGCTGGTGATTTCACAGGGGCAAACAAATGAAAACAATGGTGTGGTGTTAAACAGGCAGGAAGTGCTCAAACCCACGTGCAGTTGTGCTGGGGATCGCCATTAGCAACGGGCCACAAGTGCAGGATCTGCTCTCCTGTTTATAGATGCAGAACTGCACATGGGTTTGAGCACCTCCTGCCTGTGTAACACCGCGCCATTGTTTTCAGTTTGTATATAGAGATGCCTGGCGGTGTATAAACTCCAATGTAAACGAGTCTTCCATCCACAGGCTACATTTAGGTGCCCCTGCGAGGCCTGGGCCAGACCAGCCAGTCCTGAGTGGGACTCGCAGACTCATCCCATTGCAAGCATTGCTACATGCTGGAGGTAACTGGGGAGTTGTCTGTGAGTCGATCCTCAACCTCCTGTAATTCGCCCACTGGCCCCTGGTATTGCCCATATGGCTCAGGTAGGTGAGTGTTAGGACCCGAGCTACTTGAGAAACCTTGGCGCGGTGCTTGTGTAGTGTCCCACTAGGTAAAGGTGGGCACTACACAGGTTAATGTGTTTCATTGCATTGAATGTTATGTGCATGTTTTTCCCTGTGTTATCTGGGTGTCAGGCCTGTCAGGGTGTAGTTTAGCCTCCCAGACGTTAGAGGGAGCTAGAGAGCCCTAGATATATGTAGGAAGGCCCAGCCAGGGGAGAGTTAGTTCATTCCAGGGGACTGGAGGAGTCACCTCGTCAGCCTGAAGCTCCTGAGGCTAGGATTAGCTCAGTAGAGACACCCCAGTAGCAGGACAGAACCTCCTGGGAGAAACCCACAGTCATCCACCAGACAAGTAAGGATATCACAGGGAAAGCTAAGTAACCCTGATGGGCAGATGCATTAGAAAGTAAAGCAAGGATTTAATTAATACCAGAGGAAGATATAATTACCAAGGATTTAAGCCACCCTTTAGGCATCCGGGCCTTGGGATAGAAAGCCAGACAGGAGTTCTAGAAAGAACAGTGTACGCTATTTCTGAGGAAAGGTACAACCTGATTCTGAGTGCATTGTGAATTTACCCTCTGAGTATCTTGCATAATTAATACCTGCCATTTTGTGAATAAGCCTGCTTGTGAAGCTGTGATTTAAAGGACTGTGTTACCATCTGATGTATAAAGTTGGACTGTTAAGTAAAGCAACGTTTGGTTCACTATACCACCTGTGTACCTCACTTATTCCAACTATCAACCGGTGTGCCACCGTCACAGGCACTGGCGTCACGAACCTTAAAGGGACCTTGCCCCAGGCACTCAAAACCCGTAACATCCAGGGCACCTCATCCACCATCAGGCCTGGTCCCTACATACAGAGTGTGCCCCAGAGGAACTGTGTCTACCTCTCCTTTACTGCCACATGCCTGCCCAGGGTTCTCCAATACAGTGAGCAACCCTCGATTGCCCATAACCGTGACCTCACTTCGCTATACCCTGCAGGTCTGGCGTGTTGCATAAATTGGCGTCACGAACAGGATACGAACATTCCTGCGCCATTGCGGATACAAAAACTGTGTGCTGTAAATTGCCTTAAAGTGACAAGCCCTAATTGTTTTATTGAAGATTGCTGGGCCAAAGTGAACTGTGATAATTGCGGTGTGAAAATTGCATTGTATGGACTATTTGCTGCCGATTTGAGTCACTGCTTGCTGTCAGTGAATAGACAGCCATATTGCCCACTTAACCTGATCGGATTACAAGTGCGCCTCGTGGAGCTGCTTGGTGCGAAAAAGAGGACTTTGGCGCGAAAAGAAGCAGGCGGAGCCATCGCCCAGCCAACAAGGAAGAAGAACACCGCCTACCTGAGTCCCGGAGCTACGAGAGGCCGCGCCCACCTGCTGACGCGGTACGTAGGACGTCCGACACCCATAGCTGCGCATCTCGCGAGACCTGGAGCGAGCACCACCGGAGTGAGTACCGACTTTAAAAAACTTTTGCCGGCTTCTCCGCTTACCTTACCGGAAGCTTCCCGACCCCTATCAGGGCACCGGAGGGACCCCCGCTAGTAATCAAAGGCTTGTCTGAGAAAAAAAAAAAATTAAAGTTACTGCCATTGCCGCTCCGGTCCGCTCCGCTACATTTAAAGGGCCATACCCACCTAGCAACGCCATGTCCGCAGCTGAGGAAATCGGACAGGAAGCCCCAGTCGTGCCTGCCGAAGTACCTGCAGCCGACTCTAGGGCCCCTGCCGCCGCGGCACCGCCCAGCCTGATGCCGCTAACCATGCCGTACTATTTCGGGGCCCCCTGGTTCCCACGTTATTCAGGGGAAGCCCACAAGTTAAAAGACTTTAGGGAACAGATACTGGCCTTGTTCTGGCTTTATCCCATAAATGCTGAGCAACAAATGGAGATCCTCCTAGCTCAGTTAGAAGGGGCCGCCCGCAGGGAAGTCATGTCATGGCCCCGTTCTGAGAAGAGTAGCCTGGAACAGATCTTTAAGCGTTTGGGCACCACATTTGAAGCCAGAACGGTGTCAGAAGTTAAAATTAGTTTCTTCAGCAGAAAGCAGCAGCCTGGAGAGTCGCTCCGCGATTTTGCCCTGTCCTTACAAGAGACGCTGAGAGCTGTAGTCCAAGTGGATCCTAAAGAAGCTGAGGACCAGGAACGGACTCTCAGAGAGCAATTCATTGCAGGCATAAGTACTGAACATTTAAAGGGCCAGCTACGCATGTTGTCAGCTCAACACCCTCACTGTACATTTTTGGACTTTAAGGAATTGGCCATCAGCATACTGGGCCAGAACCCTGCTCCAGGGCCAGCAGCCTTCCCTGAACCCCAGGCGTCCCAGCCAAAGACTGTTAATGTGGGGTCTGCAGGAGTCGGTCAAGCCACCCAAGCTCCAGTCACGGATGTAGTGGCAGCACTAATGGAGCAAGTGAACTATCTTACTCTAAGTCTAGAGAAGGTATGCAAGAAAATAGAGGAGTGGGAGAGACCACTGTTACTAGAAGACGAAGGTCCTTTTCCTCCAAGACTCCCACCTGCATATGGAGATGTGTATCCAAAAGAGCCTGATGGGCGACCGAAGTACCGGCCCAGAAGCAGAAAACAGCCTGTCTGCCACCACTGCAAGAAATATGGACATACCGAATCCATGTGCTGGCAGTTAAACGACTAACCCCTGAGGCAGAGGACCGCCCCTCGGGAGGTAGAACAGTAGGTCCAAAAGATCCAAGCTGGATGCCTAAGTATGTAGGATCCCGTCCGAAAATTAATATATGTATCAACGGGATACCCTTTGAAGCCCTGTTGGACACTGGGTCACAGGTCATCACCATTCAACGGCCTGCCTTTGACAAGTTCTGGGATCCAAGTCTCCTCACCCAGCCACCAGAGTCCTGGCTAGATATCATTGCCAGCAACGGTAAGCCAGTGAAAGTGCATGGGTATTGGGAACCTACCCTTCAGGTGGGAGAAGCCACCCTGCCACAGCAAGGCGTGATTGTGGTACAAGCCGGAGATAAAGGAGGACACCCTGTGATCTTAGGGACTAATGTTCTTAAAAATTGTTACTCCAAAGTGCTTGAAGCATTGAATCAAACCATATCGTCACCCTCACCTGCTTCCAGAAGAGTTATTCAAAAGACTATTAGTGTGCTGTGTGCTCAACAAAGGTTCGCCAACAAGAAAGGAGAAATTTGCACTGTCCGGATCCGGGATAACCGGCCGGTGATTTTGCCTCCAAATTCCCAGATCATCCTGTGGTGCCGTGCTGTATTAGGGATCCAGGGCCAGGACTATCAAGCCCTAGTGGAACCTATTCCCATTAAAGATCATCCCTTCATACGGACAGCCAAGAGCATGGTGACCGTGTCTCAAGGTAAAGTGCCTGTCCGTTTAATTAACTTTGGTGATCATCCCGTTACTCTCCTTAAACACTGCCCCGTTGCTCAGCTTTTCCAGGTGTCTTTCCAGGATGTGATCCGTCTGCCCGCCACGGAGGCGTTCCAGACCACACAGAGCAGCAGTACCTCAACGGCATCCTGGTGGGAAGAACTACATGTGGGGGACGAATCCACCCCAAAGGAGCAACTAGAGGGAGTCCTGAAGCTGGTGAAGGAGCACCACCAGGCTTTCAGCAAACACTCCACAGACTATGGAGAGGTCAGTGTGATCAAACACACCATACCCACTGGCTCTCACCCTCCTATTAAGGAGAGGCACAGACCCATACCACCTACTACCTATCAGTCTGTGAAAGAGATGATACAAGAGATGAAAGACTCTAATATAATCCGGGACAGTCATAGTCCCTGGGCTGCGCCCCTAGTACTTGTTCGGAAGAAAGATGGCGGCATAAGGTTCTGCGAGGATTACAGGAAAATTAATCAAATCACCCACAAAGATGCATATCCCTTGCCACGCATTGAAGAGTCCTTGACTGCCCTGGGGTCATCAGCCTATTTCTCCACCCTGGACTTAACCAGTGGGTACTGGCAGGTACCCATGGCCCCAGAAGATCGAGAAAGGACTGCTTTCACTACACCTATGGGCCTGTTTGAATTCAATTATATGCCATTTGGACTGTGTAATGCTCCAGGAACGTTCCAGAGGCTGATGGAACGTTGTTTAGGCCATAGGAATTTTGAGACGGTACTATTATACCTGGATGACGTCATTATATACTCCAAGACGTATGAGGACCATCTAGAGCACCTGGGTGAGGTGTTTCAAGTTCTTACTAAATATGGCCTCAAAATCAAGCCATCCAAGTGCCACCTGCTGAAACCAGCCGTCAGATATCTCGGGCACGTTGTCAGTGCCGAAGGAGTACAGCCTGATCCTGATAAACTTGCTGCTGTCCGTAACTGGCCTACTCCTACGACCGTAAAAGAGGTGAGAAGCTTTCTCAGTTTTGCAGGGTACTATAGGCGATTCATCCCGCATTTTGCACAAATTGCGGATCCCATTCAGGAACTCTTGAGGGGGCATCCAAAGAAGAGCCCAAAAACTCCTATTCCTGTTGAATGGAATGAAGAACGGGAAATTGCCTTCCAACTCCTAAAGAAGAAGTGTACTGAACCCCCTGTTCTGGGTTACCCAGATTATCAGAAGCCATTCCACCTCTACACAGATGCCAGCAAAAGAGGCCTGGGGGCCGTGTTGGCTCAAGTGCAAGATAACAAAGAAAGGGTAATTGCCTACGCCAGCAGATCCCTGAAGGGAGCTGAGAAGAACGACGAGAATTACAGTTCTTTCAAGCTGGAGTTTCTTGCCTTAGTGTGGGCTGTGACTGAAAAGTTTAAGGACTATCTCGCTGCCACACCGTTTGTTGCCTTCACAGATAATAATCCCCTGGCACATCTGAATACAGCCAAATTAGGGGCGCTGGAGCAAAGATGGGCCTCCCGCCTGGCCAACTATGACTTTACTGTGAAATACCGGGCAGGCCGCTCCAATGATAACGCTGATGCTCTGTCACGACTCCCCACTACAGAAGCCCCAGATGAACCAAAAGATGCCTGGGAAGAGGTGGAGATGCCAGCGTTCTATAATAAATTTACCCAGCAGGATAATATACGTACTGAAGTTTCCCCTGCTGCTGGTCCTTCCTCATCAGATGGTCCTGAGTCCAGAGGCAATCAAGAAAGATGGATTAAGCTTCAGTCCGAAAGTAGAGTTCTCGTGAACTGCTTGACTTCCTTACCAGTGGGAGAATCCCTGAGAGGATCCGCAGGAAGAGTGCAGACCCAGAGCTAGCGAGACTGTGGAGACATCGCCACCAATTATTCCTTCAAAGAGGCCTGTTGCTCAGGAGGAGTCTGGATCCAGTGTCCTATGATAGAGTGTACCAAATTCTCCTGCCACGTCGGGATGCCAGCCTGGTGCTGGATATGTATCACAACCAGTCCGGACACTTCGGTGTGCAAAAGACTGAGGCTACCATACGCAGAAGATTCTATTGGATTGGGATGAGAGAAGATATTGAGAAATGGTGCCGAGAATGCACTGCCTGTGCTGTGGGGCGGACTGAACACCATGACGAGAGGGCGCCTCTCCATCCTATTGTAAGTAAAACTCCTTTAGAACTTGTTGCCATTGATCATGTAAAGTTGGAGCCGAGTCGCTCAGGGTACACGTATGCCATGACTATAATTGATCACTTCACCAAGTTTGTCGTAGCAGTGCCTGTGAAAGACCTGACGGCCAGGACTACAGCGGAGGCGTTCTGGAAGCATTTCCTGCTGCCCTACGGCTGCCCAGAAAGGATCCTCACCGACCAAGAGTCTGCGTTTGAGTCACAGCTGTTTCATGAGATGTGCCTGCTACACAACTGCCAGAAGGTCCGGACCACCGCTTATCATCCGCAAGGTAACGGACTCTGTGAGAAAATAAATAAGACTCTCATTGAAATGCTGAGAGCAGTACCCCCTGAGACGAGGGGAGATTGGCCTACTCTGTTGCCGCAGCTTATGTACACTTACAACAACACCATCCATTGTTCCACCCCGTTCTATTTGATGTTTGGCCGACAAGGGAGATTACCTGCGGATCACTCCCTAGGGGTACAAGTGCCGGATGTGATCAACCCACTGCCCAGGACTGATTGGGTGGTGGAGCACCAAAGGCGTCTCCTCGATGCTAAGGAGATCGTCCAGGGACGAATGGAGATTGTTCGGGAGAGGCAGCAAAAGGACTATGATCAGGCTGCCCATGCGGAACCTCTGACCCTCGGAGACAAGGTGTGGTTAAAAAACAACCACCGGACCAGCAAGTTGGACAGCAAGTAAGAAAGGATTCCCTATATCATCACTGCCATCCCCAATGCTGCAGCCCACATCTATCAAGTCTCCAGAGACGGAAAAGGTTCCCAAGTCGTCCACAGGAACCGCCTCAAGCCTTGTATGGAAGGAGAACCAGCGGCAGAGGAGATGGAACCTGAGCCTTCTGAAGAGGAGTTGCCGGCTCCACCTATGGACCCTATGCAGGCTGTGGAGAACTTAATCCATGATAAAGAGCCGCTCCACTGGGCCCTCACGCCTTGGTTGAATTTATTGGTTCCTGCTCCTGTTCCTGCTAGCCCTCAGCCTCAGGACACCTTACCCAGAGAGCTCCTGAAGAAGCTCCGGAGGCGATGGGCTCCTCTGACATTCCTGAAGCCAGGCAGGAAGAATCCCTGCCAGTAAGGAGGTCCACTCGTTCTACCAGGGGGCACCCACCTGTGAGGTTCGGGGACTACATTATGAGCCCAGGTAGCCCCTCACGGGAAACCCCTGTTTAACCTTTGCAAGCCTGGGTATGGACTCATGTGATCCTTTGAGCCTCCAAGGACTTATGTTTATTTACATTTCTTCTACTGTTCTATTATGGACAATTTGATTATTATGGACTATCCTGGTATTTATTGTTACGCTGTGCCAGGTCAGCGCCCCTGTTCCCTTATGTTATCCTGAGAGAAGAGAACGACGCCCCTTGTCACCACTCCTTTCAGTGTATTTATCAACTGTTATATTGTTAATATGGTGATGGTTATATATGCATGTTCTCGTCTGTCTTTCAGGCTGCCGCTTCCAGATAGGCGGACCCTCCATGTTGCGCCGAGGACGGGCAACGTCATAGCGTGGGTGTATGTAGTGTCCCACTAGGTAAAGGTGGGCACTACACAGGTTAATGTGTTTCATTGCATTGAATGACATGTGCATGTTTTTCCCGGTGTTATCTGGGTGTCAGGCCTGTCAGGGTGTAGTTTAGCCTCCCAGACGTTAGAGGGAGCTAGAGAGCCCTAGATATATGTAGGAAGGCCCAGACAGGGGAGAGTTAGTTCATTTCAGGGGACTAGAGGAGTTACCTCGTCAGCCTGAAGCTCCTGAGGCTAAGCTTAGCTCAGTTGAGACACCCCAGTAGCAGGACAGAACCTCCTGGGAGAAACCCACAGTCATCCACCAGACAAGTAAGGACATCCCAGGGAAAGCTAAGTAACCCTGATGGGCAGATGCTTTATAAAGTAAAGCAAGGATTTAATTAATACCAGAGGAAGAGATATTTACCAAGGATTTAAGCCACCATTTAGGCATCCGGGCCTTGGGATAGAAAGCCAGACAGGAGTTCTAGAAAGAACAGTGTACGCTATTTCTGAGGAAAGGTACAACCTGATTCTGAGTGCATTGTGGATTTACCCTCTGAGTATCTTGCATAATCAATACCTGCCATCTTGTGAAATAAGTCTACTTGTGAAGCTGTGATTTAAGAGACTGTGTACCATCTGATGTACAAAGTTGGACTGTTAAGTAAAGCAACGTTTGGTTCACTATACCACCTGTGTACCTCACTTATTCCAACTATCAACCGGTGTGCCACCGTCACAGGCACTGTCGTCACGAACCTTAAAGGGACCTTGCCCCAGGCACTCAAAACCCGTAACATCCAGGGCACCTCATCCACCATCAGGCCTGGTCCCCACATACAGAGTGTGCCCCAGAGGAACCGTGTCTACCTCTCCTTCACTGCCACGCGCCTGCCCAGGGTTCTCCAATACAGTGAGCAACCCTCGATTGCCCATAACCGTGACCTCACTTCGCTATACCCTGCAGGTCTGGCGTGTTGCACTTGGGCTCAGAGATGTCCTCCTGGTAGGACATGTTGGCTAATCTCTCAATGTTATCATCAGTTTGAGGGCTTGGTAAGTCGGCAGAGTGCACCTGTCCTTGCTCTTATTATATTGATTTCACAGGGGCAGCCATCATTATGTGATTATTCCTTTTTCCTCTATGACCACAGGGACCTTGTTCTGTATCCAGCGGACATCACGCGGACGCCAGCGACACCCTGGATGAGGTAGGACCACATTTTATTAGGACTGGGTGAGTGTAGCCATGTATTGGGCTTAGGGCTGTTTAACACAAGCCGATGCCGTGCGGGTAATCCGCTGCGTGAAAGACAGCCAAGCCCCGCTCCGGAGAGCAGAGACACGGAGCAGAGACATGACTGATAATGCTCTGCGCTTCTCTGATCTTTTTACTAGAAAATCACAGTGACAGCTTCATCTCATTGTGATTCTGTAGTAAAAAGATCACAGAGAGGCGCACAGCATTCAGTCATGTCTCTGCTCCGTGTCTCTGCTGTCCGGAGCGGGGCTTGGCTGTCATTCACGCAGCGGATTTCCCGCACAGCATCCGCTCTTGGGAAAGGGCACTAAGTGTAAAGAAAATCTGCCGCCTCTTTGTAAAACATTACATAACATCAGTGGCGTGCTCAGGGGGAAGCGGGGCGGTCCGCCACGGGTGCCGGTGTTCTGTCATTCTGGTGGACCTTATCGAGATGTGAGTCTCTGAAAATCCACCAATTCATACACCCCTGCAAATCCTCCAATCATTATCCTGCTGCGGGTACAAATGTAGGCGGGTCCTGGCGGAGGAGGACAACATGCCGCTCAACCTGTCCTTTAAAGGCGTAGCCTGGAATTCCCTCATGGTCATAGATATCACCATGTCCAAGAGGCTCGAAGTCTGTGCCCACAGCACCTCGTCTTGGGGCAGCACCCGCTCCATGGTCAAGCTCATCGGCATAACCAGCCACGGTTCCCCCACATCCTCGGCAGAGTGATCTGCCTGTGGAAGAGCAGAGGAGACGTCCAGGACCTGCCTACATTTGCACCCGCAGGATTGTGATTGGAGGATTTGCAGGGACTCACATCTGGATAAGGTCCACCAGAATGACAGAACACCAGCTCTCACGGGGGTGCCAGGCCCATAATGAGCACTTCCATCAATACATCAATTCACAATTAAATCAAGCAGCTTCAGTAAGTTGAAAACATTCCTGTGTTTTTATCTGCGCCGTCTGCATTTGATCTCTACAGCACACAAGACATGACAGGAGAGCCTCTGCTTTGGAGTCCAAGTCCAGTTTCTTCAGATCAGGAGTTCCATCAGAATTGTGTGTAACTTTCTTGCTCCCTGTGCAAAGCCATAACAAAAGGACTCCGTAGGCATACAGATCAGAGGAAGCTGTAGGAGCAGTAAACAGCGGGAAGCAAATAGAGGTGGCTGAACTCCGCTGCTCTGTATCTCTTGTGAAGTCAATGTCTCCAGCTCTGCCCCTTCTCACATTTTACAGCAAATATATTATTTTCATGTAGAGACTAGAGATCCAAGAATTATGTTGGAGGCATGTAGTGTATGCAAGCCATGTGCGACTCCTCTCATCACTCTTACTCTGTTTTGCACCTGGTTTTCCTGGGCGAACTGAGTCAAACAAGGGGAGGAACTGCTCCTTGTCCTTCAGCAAGAAATCGAATCCTGACTTTCACCGCAACAACTGAAAATCGAGCAGAACTGCAACCAGCAGGTGGTGGCATACTTGGAGTGCACCCTGCCAGCCTTCATTGAAGAACCCCTGGACTACTGGACAGCCAAACTGGATTTGTAGTCGCAACTGGCCAAGTTTGCCCTGGAAAAGCGGTCCTGTCCGGCCAGTAGTGTGGCATCAGAGCGGGTGTTTAGTGCAGCGTGGGCCATAGTTACCCCAAGGAGAAATCGCCTGTCCACCCTAAATGTAGAGAGATTTTTGTGAAAATGAATCAGGTGTGGATCAGCCAGGATTTCCACCCACCAATGCCTGATGCATCAGACTAGATCTTCTATGGTGTCACACCAACACTTTGACAAAAGAGACCGGTTTCTTCTGGCTACCTGACTTAGCTACTATTCTGATGCTGCCACCCACCTGATGCCACACATCTGATGCCAAGTGCTCCTTCTTTCACCCACCATCTTCAGCTGGTACTGGTATTGCCATCCACCTCCCCACTCAGTCACCTTGCCACTCTGTGGCCTCCTGATGCTGCTGCCACCTCCACACTATATCACCTTGCCACTCTGTGGCCTTATCATGCTGCTGCCACCTCCACACTCTGACATTGGGCCACTCTGTGGCCTTATCATGCTGCTGCCACCTCCACACTCTGACATTGGGCCACTCTGTGGCCTCCTGATGCTGCTTCCCCCTCACCACTATTTCATAGGGCCACTCAGTGGTCTCCTCATGCTGTTCCCACCCTCCCCACTTCATGACTGGGCCACTATTTTGCCTTTCGGCCTGGTTGACATCATCATTTATTTGACCCTTCTTCTGATCTGTCAGAAGGAAGGTAAAATTAGACCCACAACGGATCCTGTCGGTGTAGCAGCTGTAAGGCCTGTATGGTCCCATCAGAATTGGCTTGTGATTTGGTAGCCGAAAGCAGAAGTGGGTGCAAAACACAGAAGACATGCAAATATTCCGTTCACGTGTCATCTCTGTTTTGGATCCACTCCAGTTTTTTTGGGCATTAGCAATACTGATGGATTACTGACCAAATGCTGACCGAGAGAAGTCGGATGCTCCACGAACAGGATCCGTTTTTTCGGGATTATTGTTCTGACGGATCAGAGGAAGGGCAAAATAATCAGTGACGTCACCACAACCTTACTGCTGACCCCCTCTCCGCTCTGTCGGGGGCTCTACTTGTATAAGGGGTTAATAGAACAGGTTCTGTAGACATCTATGTGGAATCAGCTGACGGCGGTGTAAAAGGAGCGCGCTTCTTCTTGGCGCTAACATCGACCTGTAAGGCTGAGCTCACACTGGAGTTATTTGGTCAGTTTTGGCCCCGTGACTTCCCCAATAAGTGACGTGTGCAGACTTCCTATGCGTGTTACTGCAAGGCACAGTGCTCTACACCGCTATACAGGCACAGTGTTCTACACCGCTATACAGGCACAGTGTTCTACACCACTATACAGGCACAGTGCTCTACACCGCTATACAGGCACAGTGCTCTACACCGCTATACAGGCACAGTGCTCTACACCGCTATACAGGCACAGTGTTCTACACCGCTATACAGGCACAGTGCTCTACACCGCTATACAGGCACAGTGTTCTACACCGCTATACAGGCACAGTGCTCTACACCGCTATACAGGCACAGTGCTCTACACCGCTATACAGGCACAGTGCTCTACACCGCTATACAGGCACAGTGCTCTACACCGCTATACAGGCACAGTGTTCTACACCGCTATACAGGCACAGTGTTCTACACCGCTATACAGGCACAGTGTTCTACACCGCTATACAGGCACAGTGTTCTACACCGCTATACAGGCACAGTGTTCTACACCGCTATACAGGCACAGTGTTCTACACCGCTATACAGGCACAGTGCTCTACACCGCTATACAGGCACAGTGTTCTACACCGCTATACAGGCACAGTGTACTACACCGCTATACAGGCACAGTGCTCTACACCGCTATACAGGCACAGTGCTCTACACCGCTATACAGGCACAGTGTTCTACACCGCTATACAGGCACAGTGTTCTACACCGCTATACAGGCACAGTGCTCTACACCGCTATACAGGCACAGTGCTCTACACCGCTATACAGGCACAGTGTTCTACACCGCTATACAGGCACAGTGTTCTACACCGCTATACAGGCACAGTGTTCTACATCACTATACAGGCACAGTGTTCTACACCGCTATACAGGCACAGTGCTCTACACCGCTTTACAGGCACAGTGTTCTACACCGCTATACAGGCACAGTGTTCTACACCGCTATACAGGCACAGTGCTCTACACCGCTATACAGGCACAGTGCTCTACACCGCTATACAGGCACAGTGTTCTACACCGCTATACAGGCACAGTGTTCTACACCGCTATACAGGCACAGTGTTCTACATCACTATACAGGCACAGTGTTCTACACCGCTATACAGGCACAGTGCTCTACACCGCTTTACAGGCACAGTGTTCTACACCGCTATACAGGCACAGTGTTCTACACCGCTATACAGGCACAGTGTTCTACACCGCTATACAGGCACAGTGTTCTACACCGCTATACAGGCACAGTGTTCTACACCGCTATACAGGCACAGTGCTCTACACCGCTATACAGGCACAGTGCTCTACACCGCTATACAGGCACAGTGTTCTACACCGCTATACAGGCACAGTGTTCTACACCGCTATACAGGCACAGTGTTCTACATCACTATACAGGCACAGCGTTCTACACCGCTATACAGGCACAGTGCTCTACACCGCTTTACAGGCACAGTGTTCTACACCGCTATACAGGCACAGTGTTCTACACCGCTATACAGGCACAGTGTTCTACACCGCTATACAGGCACAGTGTTCTACACCTCTATACAGGCACAGTGCTCTACACCGCTATACAGGCACAGTGTTCTACACCGCAATACAGGCACAGTGTTCTACACCGCTATACAGGCACAGTGTTCTACACCGCTATACAGGCACAGTGTTCTACACCGCTATACAGGCACAGTGTTCTACACCGCTATACAGGCACAGTGTTCTACACTGCTATACAGGCACAGTGTTCTACACCGCTATACAGGCACAGTGCTCTACACCGCTATACAGGCACAGTGCTCTACACCGCTATACAGGCACAGTGTTCTACACCGCTATACAGGCACAGTGTTCTACACCGCTATACAGGCACAGTGCTCTACACCGCTATACAGGCACAGTGTTCTACACCGCTATACAGGCACAGCGCTCTACACCGCTATACAGGCACAGTGCTCTACACCGCTATACAGGCACAGTGTTCTACACCCCTATACAGGCACAGTGTTCTACACCGCTATACAGGCACAGTGCTCTACACCGCTATACAGGCACAGTGTTCTACACCGCTATACAGGCACAGCGCTCTACACCGCTATACAGGCACAGTGTTCTACACCTCTATACAGGCACAGTGTTCTACACCACTATACAGGCACAGTGTCCTACACCGCTATACAGGCACAGTATTCTACACCGCTATACAGGCACAGTGTTCTACACCGCTATACAGGCACAGTGCTCTACACCGCTATACAGGCACAGTGTTCTACATCACTATACAGGCACAGTGCTCTACACCGCTATACAGGCACAGTGCTCTACACCACTATACAGGCACAGTGTTCTACACCTCTATACAGGCACAGTGTTCTACACCGCTATACAGGCACAGTGTTCTACACCACTATACAGGCACAGTGCTCTACACCGCTATACAGGCACAGTGTTCTACACCACTATACAGGCACAGCGTTCTACACCGCTATACAGGCACAGTGTTCTACACCGCTATACAGGCGCAGTGCTCTACACCACTATACAGGCGCAGTGTTCTACACCGCTATACAGGCACAGTGTTCTACACCTCTATACAGGCACAGTGTTCTACACCGCTATACAGGCACAGTGTTCTACACCACTATACAGGCACAGTGCTCTACACCGCTATACAGGCACAGTGTTCTACACCACTATACAGGCACAGCGTTCTACACCGCTATACAGGCACAGTGTTCTACACCGCTATACAGGCACAGCGCTCTACACCGCTATACAGGCACAGTGTTCTACACCTCTATACAGGCACAGTGTTCTACACCACTATACAGGCACAGTGTCCTACACTGCTATACAGGCACAGTGTTCTACACCACTATACAGGCACAGCGTTCTACACCGCTATACAGGCACAGTGTTCTACACCACTATACAGGCACAGCGTTCTACACCGCTATACAGGCACAGTGTTCTACACCGCTATACAGGCACAGTGCTCTACACCGCTATACAGGCACAGTGTTCTACACCGCTATACAGGCACAGTGCTCTACACCGCTATACAGGCACAGTGTTCTACACCGCTATAAAGGCACAGTGTTCTACACCGCTATAAAGGCACAGTGTTCTACACCCCTATAAAGGCACAGTGTTCTACACCGCTATAAAGGCTCTCTGCAGACAGGAAATAGCTTGTTTTTAACAACATTCGCTGCGAATATATTCGGATCCAACCAATTTTTTTTTTTTAAAACGGCAAACTACATTTTTGAAAAGTTCACTCATCTCTAGTCACTATAATGTCATATTATAATATAATTTGGGGGTCACTATGATGTCATATTCTGGTATAATTTGGGAGTCAATATGATGTCATTGTGATATAATTTAGAGGGTCACTATGATGTTATATTGTGATATAATTTAGAGGGTTACTATGATGCGATATTATGATATAATTTAGAGGGTCGTTATGATGTCATACTGTGGTATAATTTGGGGGGTCACTATGATGCCATATTGTAATATAATTTGGGGGTCGTTATGATGTCATGCTGTGGTATAATTTGGAGGGTCACTATGATGCCATATTGTGATATAATTTAGAGGGTCGTTATGATGTCATACTGTGGTATAATTTGGAGGGTCACTATGATGCCATATTGTAATATAATTTGGGGGTCGTTATGATGTCATATTCTGGTATAATTTGGGAGTCAATATGATGTCATTGTAGTATAATTTGGGGGTCACTATGATGTCATACTGTGGTATAATTTGGAGGGTCACTATGATGCCATATTGTAATATAATTTGGGGGTCGTTATGATGTCATACTGTGGTATGACAATATGATATTCTGTGGGGGGTGGGCACATTCTTCCCTTGGCACTAGATCCATGCCAGCTGTGCGGCTGGTGTCCGGCCCCGCGAGCTTCTTCGTCCTTGTCCTTGGAATACATTTCATTCCTTTTGTTTCCAAATGGTAGACATTTTTCCAGATACCAAATATACCAGCGGCCCCGGAGCGCCCCCTAATCCTTCACAGATCAGATGAAAGGGAGCAATGCAGAATATTACTGCAGAGCCAGCCTGGTGGTGTCCTACAACCAGACCTCTGCAGCAGAGTATCTCCCTGCCTGCAGAGCATTGAACCACACTGCAAACCCTCCTCTGCAGATCATCACACCAGACATGATTCTGTCATCAGCACTGGAGAAAGTCTTAGCACCAGTCATGTGGGATGTGTTTACCTACGTGGATTCATATACTGTGCAACAAGCGTGACACCCCGTTATCCCTCCCATCATCTCAGTGAGGTGGGTAACATGTGGAATAAACAAATGATGGACAATAAAGACCCCCGGACCCCCTCCTCCACACACAGCTGAGGCCTCCTCTGCTGTTATTGATCCTGTCATTACTGCCTCTAGTGGCCGGGTATTTCACAATGTACTGCTGTTACTGGAGAGAAGCCCTCCCTGTACTGGTGATGAGGACCCCCCTCCTCCACACACAGCTGAGGCCTCCTCTGCTGTTATTGATCCTGTCATTACTGCCTCTAGTGGCCGGGTATTTCACAATGTACCTGCTGTTACTGGAGAGAAGCCCTCCCTGTACTGGTGATGGGGACCTCTCTCCTCCACACACAGCTGAGGCCTCCTCTGCTGTTATTGATCCTGTCATTACTGCCTCTAGTGGCCGGGTATTTCACAATGTACCTGCTGTTACTGGAGAGAAGCCCTCCATGTACTGGTGATGAGGACCCCCCTCCTCCACACACAGCTGAGGCCTCCTCTGCTGTTATTGATCCTGTCATTACTGCCTCTAGTGGCCGGGTATTTCACAATGTACCTGCTGTTACTGGAGAGAAGCCCTCCCTGTACTGGTGATGGGGACCTCTCTCCTCCACACACAGCTGAGGCCTCCTCTGCTGTTATTGATCCTGTCATTACTGCCTCTAGTGGCCGGGAATTTCACAATGTACCTTCTGTTACTGGAGAGAAGCCCTCCCTGTACTGGTGATGAGGACCCCTCTACTCCACACACAGCTGAGGCCTCTTCTGCTGTTACTAATCCTGTCATTACTGTCTCTAATGGTCGGGTATTTCACAATGTACCTGCTGTTACTGGAGAGAAGCCCTCCCAATACTGGTGATGAGGACCCCTCTCCTCCACACACAGCTGAGGCCTCTTCTGCTGTTATTGATCCTGTCATTACTGCCTCTAGTGGTCGGGTATTTCACAATGTACCTGCTGTTACTGGAGAGAAGCCCTCCCAATACTGGTGATGAGGACCCCTCTCCTCCACACACAGCTGAGGCCTCCTCTGCTGTTATTGATCCTGTCATTACTGCCTCTAGTGGTCGGGTATTTCACAATGTACCTGCTGTTACTGGAGAGAAGCCCTCCCTGTACTGGTGATCAGGACCCCTCTCCTCCACACACAGCTGAGGCCTCTTCTGCTGTTATTGATCCTATCATTATTGCTTAATAGTCGGGTATTTCACAACGTACCTGCTGTTACTGGAGAGAAGACCTCCCAATACTGGTGATGAAGACCCCTCTCCTCCTCACACAGCTGAGGCCTCTTCTGCTTTTATTGATCCTGTCATTACTGCCTCTAGTGGTCGGGTATTTCACAATGTACCTGCTGTTACTGGAGAGAAGCCCTCCCTGTACTGGTGATCAGGACCCCTCTCCTCCACACACAGCTGAGGCCTCTTCTGCTGTTATTGATCCTGTAATTACTGTCTCTAGTGGTCGGGTATTTCACAATGTACCTGCTGTTACTGGAGAGAAGCCCTCCCGATACTGGTGATGAGGACCTCTCTCCTCCACACACAGCTGAGGCCTCTTCTGCTGTTATTGATCCTGTAATTACTGTCTCTAGTGGTCGGGTATTTCACAATGTACCTGCTGTTACTGGAGAGAAGCCCTCCCGATACTGGTGATGAGGACCTCTCTCCTCCACACACAGCTGAGGCCTCTTCTGCTGTTATTGATCCTGTAATTACTGTCTCTAGTGGTCGGGTATTTCACAATGTACCTGCTGTTACTGGAGAGAAGCCCTCCCAATGCAGGTGATGAGGACCTCTCTCCTCCACTCACAGCTGAGGCCTCTTCTGCTGTTATTAATCCTGTCATTACTGCCTCTAGTGGTCGGGTATTTCACAATGTACCTGCTGTTACTGGAGAGCAGCCCTCCCAATACTGGTGATCAGGACCTCTCTCCACACACAGCTGAGGCCTCTTCTGCTGTTATTAATCCTGTCATTACTGCCTCTAGTGGTCGGGTATTTCACAATGTACCTGCTGTTACTGGAGAGCAGCCCTCCCAATACTGGTGATCAGGACCCCTCTCCTCCACACACAGCTGAGGCCTCTTCTGCTGTTATTGATCCTGTCATTATTGCCTCTAGTGGTCGGGTAATTCACAATGTACTGCTGTTACTGGAGAGAAGCCCTCCCAATACTGCTGATAAGACCCCCTCTCCTCCACACACAGCTGAGGCCTCCTCTGCTGTTATTGATCCTGTCACTACTGCCTCTAATGGTCTGGTATTCCAGTGAACCTGCCATTACTGGAGAGAAGCCCTCCCTATACTGGTGATGGGGACCCCTCTGCTCCACTCACAGCTGAGGCCTCTTCTGCTGTTATTGATCCTGTCATTACTGCCTCTAGTAATCAGGTATTTCACAATGTACCTGCTGTTACTGGAGAGCAGCCCTCCCAATACTGGTGATCAGGACCTCTCTCCACACACAGCTGAGGCCTCTTCTGCTGTTATTGATCCTGTCATTACTGCCTCTAGTGGTCGGGTAATTCACAATGTACTGCTGTTACTCGAGAGAAGCCCTCCCAATACTGCTGATGAGACCCGCTCTCCTCCACACACAGCTGAGGCCTCCTCTGCTGTTATTGATCTTGTCACTACTGCCTCTAATGATCTGGTATTCCAGTGAACCTGCCATTACTGGAGAGAAGCCCTCCCTATACTGGTGATGGGGACCTCTCTCCTCCACACACAGCTGAGGCCTCCTCTGCTGTTATTGATCCTGTCATTACTGCCTCTAGTGGTCGGGTATTTCACAATGTACTCCTGTTACTAGAGAGAAGCCCTCCCTGTACTGGTGATGAGGACCTCTCTCCTCCACTCACAGCTGAGGCCTCTTCTGCTGTTATTGATCCTGTCATTACTGCCTCTAGTGGTCGGGTATTTCACAATGTACCTGCTGTTACTGGAGAGAAGCCCTCCCTGTACTGGTGATGAGGACCCCTCTCCTCCACACACAGCTGAGCCTCTTCTGCTGTTATTGATCCTGTCATTACTGCCTCTAGTGGTCGGGTATTTCACAATGTACCTGCTGTTACTGGAGAGAAGCCCTCCCTGTACTGGTGATGGGGACCTCTCTCCTCCACACACAGCTGAGGCCTCTTCTGCTGTTATTGATCCTGTCATTATTGCTTAATAGTCGGGTATTTCACAATGTACCTGCTGTTACTGGAGAGAAGCCCTCCATGTACTGGTGATAAGGACCCGTCTCCTCCACACACAGCTGAGGCCTTTTCTGCTGTTATTGATCCTGTCATTACTGCCTATAATAGTCGGGTATTTCACAATGTACCTGCTGTTACTGGAGAAAAGCCCTCCCTGTACTGGTGATGGGGACCCCCTCTCCTCCACACACAGCTGAGGCCTCTTCTGCTGTTATTGATCCTGTCATTACTGCCTCATCTTATACATACACCCCGTGATCTCTAGTGATGCCCCTCCTCACCTTATAAATACACTACAGGGCCCCGTGATCTCTAGTGATGCCCCTGCTCACCTTATAAATACACTACAGGCCCCCGTGATCTCTAGTGATGCCCCTGCTCACCTTATAAATACACTACAGGAGCCTGTGATCTCTAGTGATGCCCCCGCTCACCTTATAAATACACTACAGGCCCGTGATCTCTAGTGATGCCCCTGCTCACCTTATAAATACACTACAGGCCCGTGATCTCTAGTGATGCCCCTGCTCACCTTATAAATACACTACAGGGCCCCGTGATCTCTAGTGATGCCCCTGCTCATCTTATAAATACACTACAGGGCCCCGTGATCGCTAGTGATGCCCCTGCTCACCTAATAAATACACTACACGGCCCCGTGATCTCTAGTGATGCCCCCGCTCACCTTATAAATACACTACAGGGCCCCGTGGTCTCTAGTGATGCCCCCGCTCATCTTATAAATACACTACAGGGCCCCGTGATCTCTAGTCATTTGCCTGATCTGGAAGTTGGTTTGTAGATAGGTGCACAGCAGGTATTTGCTAGTTATAAGTACCCACCTTACTGCATGTCACTGTACCTGCTGTTACTGGAGAGAATCCCTCCCTATACTGGTGATGAGGACCCCTCTCCTCCACACACAGCTGAGGCCTCTTCTGCTGTTATTGATCCTGTCATTACTGCCTATAGTGGCCGGGTATTTCACAATGTACCTGCTGTTACTGGAGAGAAGCCCCCCCCCTGTACTGGTGATGAGACCCCCTCTCCTCCCCACACAGCTGAGGGGGACGCTGAGACACAGCTCAGGCCTTTCCTCAGCATCACACCTTTCTTCAGCCAGGGAGGAGACTGGAGAGGCCAGCCCTATGCCTCGTCTCAGGGAGGAGACTGGAGAAGCCAGCCCTATGCCTCGTCTCAGGGAGGAGACTGGAGAAGCCAGCCCTATGCCTCGTC
Source organism: Bufo gargarizans (assembly GCF_014858855.1). Taxonomy (NCBI): domain Eukaryota; kingdom Metazoa; phylum Chordata; class Amphibia; order Anura; family Bufonidae; genus Bufo; species Bufo gargarizans. The sequence goes on along the minus strand of NW_025334129.1, from coordinate 170,170 downwards.
TCAGGGAGGAGACTGGAGAAGCCTCGTCTCAGGGAGGAGACTGGAGAAGCCAGCCCTATGCCTCGTCTCAGGGAGGAGACTGGAGAAGCCAGCCCTATGCCTCGTCTCAGGGAGGAGACTGGAGAAGCCAGCCCTATGCCTCGTCTCAGAGAGGAGAATGGAGAAGCCAGCCCTATGTCTCGTCTCAGGGAGGAGACTGGAGAAGCCAGCCCCATGCCTCGTCTCAGGGAGGAGACTGGAGAAGCCAGCCCCATGCCTCGTCTCAGTGAGGAGACAGGAGAAGCCAGCCCCATGCCTCGTCTCAGGGAGGCGACTGGAGAAGCCAGCCCCATGCCTCGTCTCAGGGAGGCGACTGGAGAAGCCAGCCCCATGCCTCGTCTCAGGGAGGCGACTGGAGAAGCCAGCCCCATGCCTCGTCTCAGGGAGGCGACTGGAGAAGCCAGCCCCATGCCTCGTCTCAGGGAGGAGACTGGAGAAGCCAGCCCCATGCCTCGTCTCAGGGAGGAGACTGGAGAAGCCAGCCCTATGCCTCGTCTCAGGGAGGAGACTGGAGAAGCCAGCCCTATCCCTCATCTCAGGGAGGAGACTGGAGAAGCCAGCCCTATGCCTCGTCTCAGGGAGGAGACTGGAGAAGCCAGCCCTATGCCTCGTCTCAGGGAGGAGACTGGAGAAGCCAGCCCTATGCCTCGTCTCAGGGAGGAGAATGGAGAAGCCAGCCCTATGCCTCATCTCAGGGAGGAGACTGGAGAAGCCAGCCCTATCCCTCATCTCAGGGAGGAGACTGGAGAAGCCAGCCCTATGCCTCGTCTCAGGGAGGAGACTGGAGAAGCCAGCCCTATGCCTCGTCTCAGGGAGGAGACTGGAGAAGCCAGCCCTATGCCTCGTCTGTATTGTTTTTCACCTGAATTACTCCAGTAGAGAAGCCCCCTGGTTACTGCAGACCCTGGCTCCATGCCTTACCATCTCTTCCGGAGAGCAGCAACATGTGATGACACCTTGATGGTGGCTGGGGGACCCAGTGTAGTGTTGGGGTCATCCCAAACCTGACCACTGTATATAAAGCTGCTGCTCCATCTGCAGAGCCATGTCCCCTTATTCCGAGATTAGAGTGTCCATAACATCCTAATCCTTCAGAAGCTTACACAGCAGAATGTCCTGAGTCCAAGCCAAGAGGGGTTCTGCCAACAAGTGCACGCTCCGCAGGTCTGATAAAGACCAAGATGACCACTGACAAGGTACAGGTCCCAGTACACATCAGGACTACAGGATCCTGAAACAGTAACCTGCACCGTTCCGGATGTGGCTTATATGGTTGTATGTGCAACATGTCCCTCTGGCTCTGTATGTCAGGGGAACTCCACCGGTGGGCACCTAGTCTCACACCCCTGCACAAGTGGCACATAACACAGTAGACTTACTGCACTTCAGACATATATTCAGTGTACAGCACCTCAACCAGCGTATGTTCATGTAATAAACTTGATAGAATATTTAAGAAACTCCCCAGTTTATTATTATAAACAAATCGCTGCACGACCAAGTTCAGGACGTGTGCCATGCACGGCACGTGAGTCATTTTGCCCTGTTTCAGCGTGCTCAGCAGATTGGCACCGTTGTCGCACACCACTTTACCAACTGTCACATTGAGCGGGGTTAGCCACTGATCGGCCTGTGACCGCAGAGCTGAAAGCAGTGCAGGACCGGTGTGGCTCTTGGCTTCCAGGCACAACAGCCACAGTACAGCATGGCAATGTCCCACCTGGCACGTCGAATAGGTTCTGGGGAGCTTGGGGGGAGCAGCGGAAGAGGCGGGAGCAGCGGAAGAGGCGGGAGCAGCGGATAAGGAGGAGTCAGCCGAGGAGTGGACAGAGGAGGAGAAGAAGAGGCAGGCCTGCATGCAATCTGTGGTGGCAACACCAAATCCACATGGGTGCCACGGGTAACATGCTTGACGGCCGTGAGAAGGTTCACCCGATGGGCAGTAAAAGTTATGTACCTTCCCTGCCCGTGTTTGCTAGACCACGTGTCTGTGGTCAGATGTGTCTTGGCACCAATACTGTGTGCCAGAGATATATTCACTTGCCTCTGAACGTGGCCATATAGCTCCGGGATGCCCTTCTGGGAGAAAAATTTCCTTCTGGCGACCTTCCATTGCGTTGTGCCAATGGTCACAAATTTTCTAAAGGCCTCCGAGTCCACCAGTTTATATGGCAGTAGTTGGTGGACTAGCAGTTCCGAAAAGCCAGCGGTCAGCCATTGGGCAAGAGGGTTATCCGACGTCATCAACTTTTTACATTCGAACATTTGGGCCACGGAAGCCTGCCTTGTGCCAGATTAACCCAACGACGGCATGGTGGAGTGGAGGACAACTGGGAGGAGAGAGGAGAAGGAGAAGAGGCAGGACGGTGAGCTCCGGGAGTGTGGCTTTTTGGATTCTGACAGCATTGCTCCCACTGGGCTCGGTGATGGGAGGCCAGGTGCCTTCTTAAGGTGGTCGTCCCTAGGTGAGTGTTGGGCTTACCGCGATGTATGCATTGACAGCACAGGCTGCAGATGGCAACACTATTGTCAGCAGCTGACACGTTAAAAAAAGCCCACGCTGCGAAGCCATGTGCTGGCAACCTTGGAGCGCCAGATGTGACCGTGCATGGTGGATGGCTTGCTCCAGATACATTAGCAGTCTGCTTTTTGCCTCCTGTGCACTGTACGTTCTGCCTGCTTCTCCTCCTTCTCCTCCCTATCTGCTGCTCCGTCTCTCCCTCTGAACTCCCCTTCTCTTCCTCTCTTGTGGGCACCCACGTGACATCCATCAATACGTCATCATCGTCACCTTCACCACTACTGACATTAGAGATCTCGGAGTAGGCAGCAACAGCGGGGACTTCCGTCCTTGGGCTGATCTGGGTACTGTCGTCAGACCGCTGGGTGGCAGCCGTTGCTACCTCCTCTTCCTCATCCATTGTCAAGAATGGCTGCACATCGGTAAGGTCTTGGAATGTATTGGAAAATAATTCCTCTGACTCAAGTGGAGGGGCTATGGTGGTGGTGTCTTTGGGGGTGCACCAAGCAGAAAGTGAAGAGGGTGCAGAAGCGGAAGGCTGAGTGAGCCACTCAACCAATTCTGGTGCATTCTTTGACGTAATCGCACTCACCTTCTGCAACTTCCCTTATATGCTCCGGCCTGGTGCACCTGCCATATAGGTAGGCCCAGACAGGGAAGTGCAGTGCAGTCCAGGAGGCTAGTAAGTGCAGTGTAGCCTGCCTGTAGTTCCTGAGCCTCAGTTAGCTCAGAAGAGTCACCCCATGAGAAGAGTTTTCCTCCTGGGAGAAACCTGCAGTTCCCACAAGCCGAGCAGAGCCAGTGTTCCAGCTAGTCAAGTAAGCTGAAGGGCAGAAGGGACATTGAGCTAAGGCAAGTGATATATACCTGAGGAAGATTGCTACCAAGGATAAAAGCCAGTATTAGGGCATCTGGGCCTTGTTATACAGCCAGCCAGAATAACTGAGGAATAGTGCAGCCTGGTCTGGGAGTGTTGATCTTTACCCTCTGAGTATCTTGCAAAGAACATTTGTCTGCCATTTATAAAGAGCCTGCTAATCGTTATTGCTTCAATGTGGAACCGAAACTGAACTGTACAAAGTTGAACTGTTGTTCCACTAAAGCAAAGTTTGGTTTACCATACCACCGTGTTCCTCAATTACTGCAACTATAAATCTGTGTGCCACCGTTACAGGCACTGGCTTCACGTTTCTTAAAGGGAGCTTGCCCCAGGCACATTAAACACTTGCAACATCCAGGGCACCTCATCCACCATCAGGCCCGGTCCCAAAATACAGCGTGTGCACCAGAGGACCCCTGTGCCAGCCTCTCCATCACTGCTGTACGCCTGCCCAGGGTTTTCCTACAGAACTGTGAGTAACCCTCGCTTGGCCATAAACCGTGACCTCACAATCGCAATACCCTGCAGGTCTGGCGTGCTGCACATGCATCCACTACTCTCTCAGTAAAGTAATACTTCCTGATATTACTATTAAACCTTTGCCCCTCTAATTTAAAACTATGTCCTCTTGTAGCAGTTTTTCTTCTTGTAAATCTTCTCTCCTCTTTTCCCTTGTTGATTCCCTTTATGTATTTAGCAGTCTCTCTCATCTCCCCTCTGTCTCGTCTTTCCTCCAAGCTCTACATGTTAAGGGCCTTTCATCTTTCCTGGTAAGTTTTATCCTGCAATCCATGGACCAGTTTAGTAGCTCTTCTCTGAACTCTCTGCAAAGTATCAGTATCCTTCTGGAGATATGGTCTCCAGTACTGAGCACAATACTCCAGATGAGGTCTCACTAGTGCTCTGTAGAGCGGCATGAGCGCCTCCCTCTGTCTACTGGTAATGCCTCTCCCTATACACCCCAGCACTCTGCTAGCATCTCCTGCTGCTCTATGACATGGTCTGCCTACCTTTAAGTCTTCTGAAATAATGACCCCTAAATCCCTTTCCTCAGATACTGAGGTTCGGACTGTATCACTGATTGTATATTCTGCTCTTGGGTTTTTACGCCCCAGGTGCATTATCTTGCACTTATCAACATTACATTTTAGTTCCAGATTTTTTACCCTTCCTCTGGTTTTCCTAAATCCTTTTCCATTTGGTGTATATCTCCAGGAACATCAACCCTGTTACATATCTTAGTGTCATCAGCAAAAAGACACACCTTACCATCGAGGCCTTCTGCAATGTCACTGATAAAGATATTAAACAACATGGGCCCCAGAACAGATCACTGAGGTACCTGTCACCGCCAGATCTCTGAGAAGTTCTGACAGACATTCTTCAGTACCTCCTGCATGATGTTCTTTTGCTTTGGTTTTGCTTTGACATCTCCTCTCCCAGCTGTCATCTATAAGCAGTGATTGCCTCCCTTTATATCCCCTCCCATACTGCCTCACTTTGCGGTTTATACTACTTCCTGGATTGTGCTCACTGCTAGAAGTTTGCAACTGCTGGTTTCTCAGATAAGCCTATCCCTTTATTTGTGTTTTCCTGTTGGATTGATTCTAGGTGACCCTGACTCCCTCCGTATTAAGTGCAGGGAGCCGGTGGTCGTGTCCCCTCACTATTATAGGGTTTTCAGGTGTCACCCAGGCTAGGTACGGCAACATGCAACTTTCTATCACAGAGATCTTTGCATGGGCTGAGCAGTCAGGGAGAGCTATACAGCTTTAATAGGGCTCACCCTTTTGTTCCTTAGTTTGGGATCAAGTCAGTTGAATCTTTATTTGTTATTTCTTGTTTTCTGCAACACCATCTGTGACAGTACCCCACTGGTAACAAGACCTTGGTCTGAATATACTCCATTGACTACAACCCTCTGTCTGTCCCTCAGCCACTGCCTAATCCATTCAACAATATGGGAGTCCAAGCCCAAAGACTGCACTTTATTGATAAGCCTTCTATGTGGGACAGTATCAAAAGCCTTACTAAAGTCCAGAAAAGCAATGTCTACTGCACCTCCTCCATCTATTATTTTATTCACCCAATCAAAAAATCTATAAGATTAGTTTGACATGATCTCCCTGAAGTAAACCCAGGCTGTTTTTCAGCTTTCAATCCATGGGATTTTCGATGTTCCATAATCCTCTCCTGGAGTATGGTTTCCATTAATTTCGCCACTATTGATGTCAGGCTCACTGGCCTATAGTTGCCCGATTCCTCCCTACTACCTTTCTTGTGAATGGGCACAACATTTGCTCATTTCCAATCTTCTGGGACGACTCCTGTTGCCAGTGATTGGTTAAATAAATCTGTTAATGGTTTTGCTAGTTCCCCGCTGAGCTCTTTTAATAGCTTTGGGTGTATCCCATCAGGCCCCTGTGACTTATTTGTAGTAATTTTAGACAGTTGACTCAGAACCTCTTCCTCTGTAAAGACACATGCATCAAAAGATTCATTCGTCTTCCTTCCTAACCGAGGTCCTTTTCCTTCATTTTCCTTTGTAAAAACTGAACAGAAGTATTCATTGAGGCAGTCGGCTAGTTCTTTATCTTCTTCCATAGACCTTCCTTCTTTAGTTTCTAATTTGGTAATTCCTTGTTTTAGTTTCCTTTTTTCATTTATGTATCTGCAGAATGCCTTATCGCCTTTTTCCCTGACTGAGCTAATTTCTCTTCTGCCTGTGCTTTAGAAGCTCTTATAACTTGTTTGGCCTCTCTCTGCCTAATCTTATACATTTCCCTGTCATCCTCTTTTTTTTTTCTTTTTATAATTAATAAATGCTATCTTTTTGTTTTTAATGATTTTGGCCACTTCTGCTGAGTACCA